>NC_056731.1:1946912991-1946981480 GCF_019279795.1 Protopterus annectens
GGGGAAACCATGCAGTTTGAAGGCTGGGTACTTTTCCGTTATCGGGGCAACAGGTATAATGAGCAGTTGCAATGTTAGCACGTGGTGGAAATTATCACATCACTGGTGCTTTTGTACCTTTTAATTAATGGAATGCAGCATTATTTACCATGGATATTAAAAAAAAAAATCTTAACACTAATGTGTGAAAGACCCTTTCGATCTGGAACAGTGAGGAGCATGCACTTTTTAAGACTCGAAGTGAGGTACGTTTAAGTCATATGCATTACACAAGACGTAGATGACTATGTTGTCAAAGAAAGGACGCAGATCCTAGTACCAAAGCCTAGGGGTGACGCAAGTCTCACATCCCACTCTCAGGGATACATTTGGCAGTTTTCTACCTCGCTGTCGCTGATTAACCAAGCCCAGCAAGCAAATTGACAAGAGGCAAAAAGGAAGTCGCTTGCCTTAATGTTTCTTATTTCGGCCGTTTAGTGACAACAGTGAAAGAATGGCCTCACGACTTTTAACCAGAAGAATAATACTAAGCTTATCTATCTATTCTTTAACTGGAATGTGCCTGTCACACACTTGTGAGTAACTTATATAATAAACTGACACATAATTTAAGTTTCAAGTATCCGGAAGTTGCTGTCTTATGATGTGTATGCGAAAACTTCACACCCCTGTGTTTAAATTCCAGGGCCCACAGTTTTACAAGTGTCATTTAGGCATAATGAAATAAAGTGGCAGGAAGGGAAGGATTTTGTTTTTGTGCAAGGATACTTGCAAATCGTGTTTAGTTTACTGCACTTACATTTGCAATTAAGAGAAACCAGATTGGTGTGGTTTGTTAAAGGGGATGATTTCATATACACATCAGTTCCAGCGGTGTGGTAATTTCCACCACGTTCTAACATTGCAACTGCTCATTATACCTGTTGCCCAGATAACGGAAAAGTACAGAAGGCTGGGTTACTGTGCATTTTAACACAAGAATTATGACTGGGTTTCCAATCCTGTCCACACAAATGGATGTAAAAATTCATCACAAAAGTAAGGATCGATAGGTGAGTTTCTTGGATCCATTTTGAGAATGCAACAAATGGTTACCATTGGAGACTAATGATGAGGACGATTCTTCATATTATGTCAGATGTTTTACTAAGTGCTGGCAAAAACTGTCAAGGCAGGACACTTAAAATTACTGTCTAATAACTGCTGAATTGAAAGTTCATTCATTAATTAGTTTGTTGTAGGATAATGGAGAACTCGTATTTTTCTATTGACATTGAAATAAAACAATACACAGCATTTTTTCTCAGGGCACTTAAGTTCTGTCTTTTTTTTTTTTTCTGGCAGTGTGAGATGTGTTACATCTTTTAAAAGTATTACTTGGTTTCCTATGCTGCTCCATGGTGACTGCAGTGTGTTTGGTAAGGCAGCGGTTGCTTAGTTATAAAAGTGATATTTATAAGTAAAATGTTCTTATGTATGAAACGTATTATAACAAGGTTATTTTTCTTTCAGTTTTAGAGCATAACCAGCATGGTCCATGCATTACAATAGTTTTCTGCTAACGGAATTACCAATGCAAGTGACAAACATAATTCATTCATATCTGTCAGCACTGCTTTTGTAAGCTGTCAACTTTTTCTGTTGGCTGGCAGGGCAGCAGTTGCCTGGGGATCTCAGTCACAGTTACATTTAAATGTGAGAAAAGAAAAACTTTAAATGAAACGAGTTAAATATCAATTTGCCTTAGTTGTTTCATTTAAATAATTTTATTTATTTACTTAGTTGATAAGGTAGATATGACTGAGCATGCATCCAGCTGTTTATATAGGTACTTGGCCATTTTTTGAGGTATTTTTTCAAGTATATTTTTAAAAATTGAATGTATACCGATTTGTATCGGGCTGTTCCGTGTGCCCGGGGTTCTGAGTTATGGTCTTTGGAATTCTAATATCTTAATGTATATCGTTAGCCAAACTATTGCGTCAGACTGAAGTAATAATATATCTGAACTGTAGTCCATTTTTTGATGCAAAATGATTGCTGCATTCAGCTAGGACTGCCTTCACTCAATCTAGCGCATCTGGGGAACACTGATACAGTGACTAAATGCCAAAGCTTGAAGAGAGATCATATAACATCCTCACCAAGCTGTAGCTATGTATGGCATTGAACAGTAACCAGTGTCTGCACTGTGGTGCTTCCCAGTTGATTGGATATTTTCCCCCTGTTTTGGTCTGTATGTCCCTAATGGACAAAAGTAATGTATAAATGCTTGACCACCGTAGCCTGAGACTTGCATCATTTTATTTTACAGGTCGCTTGGGGGAATGCTTCATTTCGGTGGTTGCACATACTAGCAAATGTTACTGAAGGTCATTTAGTGAAAGGTCTCATTTTTGATGATTGTGCATATCTCAACATTTTACTGAAGGGGTTTCACTTGGGTGAATGTTTCACTCTGGTGCATGCGTATACCCACATGTACTAATGAAGATGTTGCTTGGGGATACAATTCATTGGTGTATCGGGGGAGTGTTTCTGCATACATGGTCAGACTGCTGAAGTGAGCATTGGGAAAAATAGTTTATTGTGCCATTTCGGTGTTTGTGCATATACAACACAAAAACAACTGATGGAGTTAGTGGGGAAAATAATTCATTAACCTTTATAAATGCATTCTATGAACACCTTCAGGAATGCATGGATCATGCAATCCCAAATAAAACCAAGACCCAATCCTCCAAAAGCAGATGTCCTGTCTGGAGGACCCCAGCCATAAACAAACTATACAATAGGAGGAGGAAGCTACTACATGATAGAGCAAAATCCCAAAAAGGGAAGGCATCTCTGATCAGTATTAGCAAAAAACTAAGGGCACTCATAAAATCGTCTAAGGCTAGCTTCGAGAGAAAAATTGCACAGGACACTAAGGATAATCACAAGTCTTTTTTTAGTTATATTAGGAACCTGGGTGGAATTCCCAGATATGCTCAGAATTAGTCCAAAATGACAAAAAATACACCGAACCCACAGACATTGCCAACATCCTAGCTGACAGGTTCAGCAAACTCCCCACCAAAAGGGCAAATATCTATCCCAGCAGAGTGCTTGCCCCCTGACATCTCAGATGCTCAGGTAAGAGCCGCCCTCTCCAAAGCAAATAACACAGCATCAATGGGACCAGACGGTGTCCCGGGCTGCATCCTACATGAACTCCAAGAAGAGCTAAACCCAAACATAAAACTACTGTTCAATCTCAGCCTTACTACAGGATATGTACCCAAAGAGTGGCGTACAGCAACAGTGGTCCCTCTCCACAAAGGTGGCGCCTCAACGGACCCTGGAAACTATCGCCCCATAAGCCTGACTAGCTTGGTCTGCAAAGCTATGGAAAGGATCATCATGGACCTCATAAAGATATTGGGGACCTACAGACACTGGATCCTACCCAGTTTGGCTTTGTTAAGGGCAGATCCTGCCTCTTAAACCTGGTCGACTTCTTTGAAACAGTCACCAAGGCCATTGATGAAGGGAAGGTGGTCCACACAGCCTACCTGGACCTCGCAAAAGCCTTCGATACAATGCCCCACTCGGGCATTATAGATAAGCTCACCAGCTTAAATATAAACCCCTATGTCACTAGATGGGTTGCAAACTGGCTCAAGGACAGAACCCACATGGTTAGAATTGCTGGAGCCATGTCAGACTCCAAACCAGGTACAAGTGGCGTCCCACAAGGCTCAGTCCTGGGACCTCTCTTGTTCGGTATATATTTCTCGGAGGTACAGGCCAACACAGAAGGACTGTGGCGGACCAAGTTTGCAGATAACTGCAAACTGGGCGCCATAATAGACTCTCCAGCCGACACAAGCATCCTCCAAAAGGGCCTCATAGAAACAGACAACTGGTGCCAGAGCCATGGCCTCAAGCTAAGCGCCAAAAAGTGTATAGTCATCCCCTTTGGCAAAAACAAAGTGCCCACAAATTACCACATAGGTGGTAATCCATTAAGTACAGAAGAAGTAATTAGGGACCTGGGGACCCAAGTTGATAGCAATCTCTCATTTGACAACCACGTGGCCAAAGTGGTTAGAAAAACATTTTATATAGCCCACCTAATCATGAAGGGATTCACATCTAGATTAGGGGAGGTCATCGTGCCTCTTTACTCATCCCTCATCAGGCCCATAATCGAGTACAATGCCCCTTTTGGGATGTACCTTACCAAACACCTGCAGCAACTGGAAAGACCCCAAAAGTACCTCACCAAGAGGATCAAAGGGCTCAAACAGATGCCATATGCTGCCCGGTTAAAGAAACTCCAGCTCTACTCAGTGGCATACCGCCTGCTCAGAGGCGATCTGTGCCTGACGTATAAAGCCATGTCCAACCCGGAATTAAGGGACATGCTGCACCTCAAAAAATCCAATCCCATCGAGCTACACGCTCGAGAGACTTGAACCTCAGCACTGAAATAAATAGGACATGCTGGAGGAATAGATTCATAACCCAGAGGGGCTCCCTTCACTCTGGAATAAAATCCCAGTCCAGGTTAGGCAGAGTCCCTCTGACTCTCTTCAAGAGGAATCTTGATGAGTGGATGGGAGATCGTAGGTTTACCCCGGGTATCACTTCTGTGTCACTGTTAGACAGAGGCACAGTATACTAACCTCGAAAAAAGGCATAGCAAAATTAATTTAAAATGGGTGGCGAAAGCCAAACATACTCTGGCTAGGCTTATAAATGCCCTAGGGCAGATAGCCTAGTATGAACCTATGAACCTATTATTGTGTCACAGAAATGGTTTTTCAAAATTGGAAATTCCATTTGGCCATTTTATTGTCCTGGCAGCTGCCTGTGTTACACTGATTCACTGGCTTACTGTACTTCGTACCATGGTGCCATGACCTGTTCTCTGAAATGATCTATTTGTTAGAGTCATTGTGGTACAAATATGGTATTAAAAGCTCAGGCTTCAGAGATGATTATGATAAAGTTTTTTTTTTTTTTTAATATGTCCAGCTTTCAATTGTGTACTTGAATTAACTGGGAACAAATGACAGATTGTGAGGGCATCTCTTGTGCACAGCCCTCTTCAGGTCACCACACAGATTTTCTATTGGTGTTAGGTCTTGGCTGTGGCTGGGCCATTCCAAAACTTGCATTTTCTTTGAGTGAAGACATGATTTTGTGATTTAGATGTATGCTTGGGGTCACTGTCGTGGTGAAAGGTGAAACTCCTCTTCATCTTGAGCTTTCTAGCAGACGCCTGAAGGTTTTGGGACAAAAGTGACTGGTATTTGAAACTGTTCAAAATTCCCTCCACCTTGAGTAAATCCCTATTTCCAGCTGAAGAAAAGCAACCCCAAAGCATGATACTGCCACCACTTCATCACTGTGGGGATGGTGTTCTTTTGGTGATGCGAACTGTTATTTTTGTGCCAAATGTCCATTTTGGAATTGTGGCCAAAAAGATCAACCTTGGTCTCATCAGACCATAACACATTTTCCCACATGCTTCAGACAAAAGATTGTGCGTACCTCAATATTTTACTGAAGGGGTTGCTTGGGTGAATGTCTCAGGGTGGTGCATTTGTATATCTGGACATACAAATGAAAATGTTCCTTGGGGAAATACTTCTCAGGTTAACAGTACTAACATTTTAAACTTGTCCCTGGTTATGTAGAAATGTTGGAATGATGGCTAACAGGAACAGTGCTGATCAATATATCCAAACATGCTAAACGTACAGTCTGATTTAGTCTTTCTTTCTACTGAATAATGTCTGGGTGGTATGAGAGGCTTAGTATTTTATTGCTGATTGTTGGCATTGCTCAACCAGATGTTTTGTACAATATTTCTGCATTTTTTACTTTTGTGTCTTATTATAACCAGAGGAATGGTTAGGTGAGATATCATGAATTACTACTTTTTGGATGAATTCTTACACGGATGGACCAGATAACTTAGCCATTTCTGCTTGCAAATCTCTTTCTGATTATACTCAGTAGTTGCCTGAGTGTGGTAAAGGTTATTACTTGCTGACTACTACCAGCATGCAGCCACCATATATTTTGGGCATTTTTCTTGGCTTTGTCAGTCATGTGTGGAATTTAGGTGGGAGGAAGGGCTCAGTAATATCCAAGTGCTATACTATTTTTACTGAATTACTCAGGTCTTCTCCTAACAGATGATAATGAATCTGTGTTACATAAGAGTTGCATAAGGTAATATAATAGGTATAATGAATGCCTACTCAATAGGTTGTGTGCAGCAATTATCACCTCTTTCTGAGCCTGCATAACTTTGTACTAATGAAATGCAGGTCATTATCACATTAACAGTAAGTGCAGTTACAATATACCGCTGAGTCATTATCACTTTTCAGGTAAAACTCTTAACAGCTGTCAATGTTATTCACATAAGTAGACATTGTTATCATATTGATGAATGCACAAGCCAGACTGTGTTTTTTATCTGCTGTTCTGGGAGTCACTGGAAAGGGAGCAGCCAAAAACCCTATGCTGTCCCATCGCCGAATCTTGTGTTGGTGGGTGCATCACAGGGGGCATACCCAGCCAGCATGGATCTTGTGATCCACCTGGATCGCAGTTGGGAACTTAGACACTCTTCAGCTCAGTCCCATAGTGCTGCTGTCCTACGTAAGCATGGACTTGGGTGTGCCACTGTGATGTAATGTTTCCCTCCAGGAAAGGACACATGCAAAAAGACACAGCCTGGGTCAATCATGGTCTTTTGACATATTGCCTTGATGTACCTCTCCACTCAGTCTCCCTCCCTTCAGGTGTAGTCAGTGTATGTAGGTGAGGGTAGTAAATGTATGAAGGTCAGGACAGCAATTAGTGAGTTACTTCAGTCCCTCATCCCTTAGGTCCATTGCTGAATGGGCACATGTAAAGAGAACAGGTAGAGGTAAGGCAGACTGCTGACACTGAAGGAGGTCATGAGACCATAGTGGTATCAGCAGTCTGAGTGGGCAGCCAGCACAGCTATGGGACACTACAGATAACCAACATCTGGAGCCCCATGCCTTTCCTTGGCATATTAGTGGAGCGGCAGTCCTTACCCTTTTTCTCTTTACATGTGCCCTTGCTGTGCACCCTTGTCAGTGTCCACCCGTGCTTTATTTCAGGTAAGTTAAGACTGTCTTCTGCTGTTCAGACGTTTACAGAATGCGTTCATGCATGGCTTGATGCACAGGGTCGGTGGATTTACAATCTGCCATAACGGCATCACCACGGAAGATGTTCACCTGTTCAGAACGGATGGCATTCACCTGAGGAGGGCATTGCTTTGTTCTTGACCAACCTCCACAATGGCATGAGGAGAGCCATGCAAGATTGCTAACATGCAGCTTGGGAGAATAATGGAAAACACCCATGACCAAGTCAGACCAGTATAGTAAGTGAAACACTATTATGAAATGTGTTCTGTAAAATTCATTTCTCTGAGCTTGGCAAATGACTTATGGAGATTTATTTATTTATTTATTTATTTATTTATTTCAGTTTGATTACTGGGGAAGTCCACTGGGCCAAGAAGTGCCTATTTTCAGTGGAGGCCCGGGGAGAAAAGCTCCACAAGCAATACAATGAAACATGGTTACATAAAGTTAATGGTGAAATACAAGAGTAAAGATTCATGCAGTCCATTCATTGATTTTTTCATCTTTTGGTAAATAACTTTGCAAGGGAGCATCTGATTGTGCCAAGTAATATCTCATTTTGAAGAAAGTATCGCTGGTTCCAACATGGTAAAATAATTGTGCTTGTATGTCTGACACATGTGCAGATATCAAAGTTTGTTTGGGACTTACGGTTATGGAAATTATGATTTCTTTTCATATTTTGGTAAATAACTTTGCAAGGGAGCATCTGAATGTGCCAAGTGATATCTCATTTTGAAGACAGTATTGCTGGCTCTAACATGATAAAAGAATTGTGTCTGTATGTTTGACGCATGTGCAGATATCAAAGTTTGTTTTGGACTTAGGTTACGGAAATTATGATTTTTTTTTATATTTTGTTAAATAACTTTGCAAGGGAGCATCTCATTGTGTGAAGTAATACCTCATTTTGAAGACAGTGTTACTCCTTGCAACATGGTAAAAGAACTGCATCTGTGCACTGTATACACGTAGGGATATCACAGTTTGTTTAGTCTTGTACGAATATGAAAATTATACATTTATAATACTTCTCATTATTATGCCCATATCTTTGCGAGGGAGCATGGTAATCATACAAATGATGCATCATTTTGAAGCTGACATTCAGATGCACAACTTCTACACTGATATGTAGGCTCTGTCTGTTACAGCTGATGAGATATTATACTTTGTTTATTTATCAATTATGAGAAATAATGTATTAATCATATTTCTGTGAATATCTCATGAAAGGAGCGTCACACAGTAATGGTTAAGGTACCATTTTAAAGCTGACATTCATACTAACAAATTACATTCAAATTGTATGGGTCTGCATGGTACATAGAACAAGATATTGTGCTTTGCTTTTCAAAAAAGGTAAAAATATGTACAATATCAGCATTCCTTGCCAAATATTTAATAATGACTTTGAAATGCACTATCAACATTTACACTGTTGGAAAGGTCAGTGTCTGCTGAACAACTTTCGCGTTTATATTTTTAGTGTAGCTCTTATAGTTAGAGTTATGAACATTTGTTTTCTGTATAGTATTACAAATGGATTTTCTGAAAATGAGCTCAGGCTGCACTGTTGTTCCTATGGTGGAATTAAGCAGGCAGCTTTTTCTGAGCTGCTCCGGAGTGAATGAGTTAACAGGTTGAGAGCTATGTTTATGATCTTATAAAAAATTGAATTGAGAGAACTCATGTATGAAAGCTGAAGAGACTGTGAGAGAGTGATTGTAGCCAGTTATTTAATGTATTGGTAAACATGTTAATTCAAGATCAAGTTAATGTGTTTCAGTGGTTTTATATAAAAATAGTGTGTGCTTAGGTTGGCACTCTGAGTGACTTTGCAACATTACTTCAGCACAACACTACTAAAAGTTTGCCGACCGCTGTTCTACTAATTACACTGAATGCCAGCAAAGAAAAATGTGGAGAAAACCAGATAAAATCATCTAGAAAAGAAAAAAAAATATGTCTGGGAAGAATCTTGCAGCTGCTCAGCAAAAAGCATCTCCAATTTTCAGTCTGGGCACAGGAGATGCCATCCAGTAATTCAAAGAAAAACAATCAAATGCAATCATGTTTAAAATAACTGAAGCACTGAAGGAATATGTAAAGTCAAATAACAAAGGGCTGGAAAAAGAGGGGCTTTAATTAGCTATTCAGATGAATAGATAAAAAAATGCAAAAATCGGAGGTTAAAATGAAGAAAATGCAGGCTTAGCACAAGGTGTATTATAAAGAGCTGTTTTTAAAGGATGTGGAGGGTAGGAGAAGGGCAATGTTGGAAAAAAAACATTCTGCAATACCACAGAATTTCATGAAAGTACAAATAAGCAACTGGACTGGTATGCTAAAGCAGGGCTTGTTAACTGAAAGAACACATTATATATGCTCCAAAACCAGCAATGAGAAAATAGCCAATGGTCTATTCTAGTAATGATGATGAAAGTGTTATCAGCAGAAAGTTACTCCAGACAAAACTGTAGCAGAAAGAAAAACATTAAAAGTGGAACTGCAGAGTATGGAAAACCATGATTCACTGTACACCAGGAAGAAAAACAAGTTTATCCCAGCAACCTGGGAATGTCAAGAGGCAGACTGAGATTCAATCTGCTCTATCAGGACGAGAGACAGGTGCTTTATACTTGTTTAAAAAATAAGAATTTAAGGAATGGATACTGAATATGATTCAAGAGTTAATTTGGGACGATATAAATTTCTTCAGATGGGATAGCGAGGGAGTGGGATTAAATGAAAATGGACTAAGAAATATGGAGTATATGGGAAAGAGGTAATAGGAATAATTTAAAAGGAATATCAAAGGATAAAAGTACTGCAGAAGAAGGGGACCCTTACAGAACAAGAGAAGGAACTGCAGACTGCTTATGAATAAAAAGGGAGTATTTGCATAATGTGCAGGAGTTTGATGCAACCATAGATTCATAGATTAGTACTAGGCTAACTGACCTTGCAGGCCATTTTAAGCCTAGCCAATTACCCCATCTGAGAATCAAACCCTGCACCTTGTGTCTGTAAGGTAAACAACTTAACCATTATGCTAACCTCCCACCTCGGAAAGATTACTACTAAGGAAGTATTTTTGACAGCACCAGAGCACCAAAACATTTAGCACAATGACTTGGGTAACAGCAGACAAGTTTGCTGACAAACTTGGAGACTGTATAATAAGAAAAAAAAAAAAAAAAAAAAAAGATCCTATAGAGGTATTAAGAGATATTTCAGAAGCATTTATGGAATACTTAATTATGCTACGCTATAGAGGAAAATGTGGCTCAACACCTAATAGCTAAGATAGGTAGAGATGAGATAGATAAAAACAACGATGTATAAATCAATGAAAAGGGAAGTTTATAGGAATAGATGGTACTCCTCTGGAAGCTTGGAGGAAGGAAGTCATAACTATCTGGAAAAGTTTTATTTATCACATCTTAAAAAAGGTCTATATTATATTGACGACAGGTGGAAATGTCGACTCTGACTTGTTCAACACCAAAATGTTTAATTACAAAATTAGCGAACGGCCGAATCACTGATTTTGGTTGGCCATTCTCTTGCACTTGCCCTTTCACTGACTGTAGTGCGGTCTCAGAGTTAGAATTTAGTTGGGGGGTGTGGGGGGCATAGCCCCTACGTTGGTGGGGTGAAGCCCCCCACTTAAATATATTTATGTGTGCTGTTGGTTTGTCCAACCGATTTCTTTCCATTGGAAAGAAAATAGGTGATTTGGTTGTTCACTAATTTTGTAGTTCGACATTTTGGTGTTGAACAAGTCAGAGTTGACACTTTCACCTGTCGACAATATAATATAGACCCCTTAAAAGGGGGGGGGGACTCTAGACCCATTTCAAAATTTAAAACAAGATTATGAAGTGTTTATGTTTATATTACCTAAAGGGTTTAGGTCTATAGTACTAAGGAGAATAGCAAAAATGTTGCCAAAATGACAGATATTGACCAATGTGATTTTATAGGAGGAGACAAGCATGTGACAAAATTAATAGAACAATGATAATCCAAGGAGGAAACCGAAAGTAAAAAAGAAATTATTGCGGGTGAATCTTAATGCAGAGAAAGCAGTCAGCTGGAACTTCATGAGTAGGGCAATGGAAGAATCTGCATTCCCTGACAGAGTAAAGAATAGTTGTGTAAACTCTTACCATGACCATAGATGTCCTTCTCTTCCATGTTGCAGAATTCTAGTTGTGGGATTTCCTGCCCTCAGGCGACTCGTACGTCGGCTCCTATACAAAAGCTTCAACTTGGCTGTTGCAGCGTGCGTGGGACGCCAGACGCAAGGCCATAAATCAGGGGCCTTAAATGTGACATCTGCACGCACAATCCTCAGAACTTGAAGGCCAGCAGGTAGAGAAGGCCCAGCAGGAGGAATGCCAGTGGTTTTCAGGTGTGTGACCTTGGTGTCCTATAGCAGCATAGATAGGTCCAGGTATTAGCCGGGACTAAAGGAAAGTGAATTGGGGGTAATGGTGGGTGGGAAGGAATACTGAAACATGGAACAGAAGAACATCTATGGTTATGGTAAGATTTTACACAACTATTTTATGTCCTTCTATTCCTATGTTGCAGTATTTTAGTTGTGGGAGAGTACCACAGCATAAGAGGATGAGAGGGTGCTGGATGCTGAAGAGGATTCTACAAAACCCTAAAGGATTGCCCTGGCAAATCCTGTCCTAACTCTGGAGACTTGGTCAAGTTTGTACTGTTTGGTGAAAGTGTGGATAGTGGACCATGTGGCTGCTTCCATAATGATGCAGTGTCCAGACCTTTTATGAAGGCCTTGGAGGCGGCCACAGCCCTAGTGGAATGGGTCTTTACTCCCACTGGGTTTTTTTTTCCATGGTGGGAGTAAGAGAGACAAATAGTTTTTCTGATCCAGCATGCGATGGTTTGTTTGGAGACTGTCTTGCCCAGGGCTCTGGGGTGAAAGGAGACAAAGAGTTGCTTAGATTTCCTAATGGTTTTGTCCAGGTAGAATCTTAGCTGCCTGTGCACATCCAGGGGAATGCAGTATCCTCTCCCCTTCATTAGTGGGGGAGGGAAAGAAAGTGGGTAGATGAATGGATTGGTTTAGAGACAAGCCACTGACCACTTTGGGCATAAAGGAGGAATTAGTTTGCAGGGTGACTCTGTCTTTGTGGAAGGTGGTGTAGGAGAGGGCAGGCCATTAAGGCCTGCAACTCTGACACCCTTACGGCTGAAGTGATAGCCACCAGAAGTGCAGTCTGCCATGTACACATCTGTAGGGAAGAAGACCCAGCTGGTTTGAAAGGGTGCTGGGTTAGTTTTGTCAGGATGTAGTTAAGGTCCCATGGCAGAGGGATAGGTTTCTTTGGTGGTCTCATGTATAAGAACCCTTCAAGGAAGAGCTTTACGTCGAGCCTGGCTAGCAAGGGGGGATCAAGGAGCAAGCAGGCTGATATAGCAGAGACGTGTACTTTCACTGAAGAGTAAGAAAGTCCGCTTTTAATCAACTGACACACATAAGAGAGAACAAGGGGGGCATCAGCAAAGCAAGGGTCCCCTTACCTTGTTCAGACACCACTTTGTAAATCTTTCCCACTTAACTAGGTAAGATTTTATGGTGGTAGGTTTCCTTGCCTCCCTCAGGACTGAAAGCATGTCCTCTGAGTAGTGGTGTCTGAAGGGAATCAAAAGTTTATCAGTCACAGAGTCAGGGGACAACATCTGCAAGTGTGGGTGAAGGAGAGTTCCTTTGTCTTGTGCCAGTAGGTCCACCTTGTAGGGTAACTTGTAATGATTGCCCCTGGCTAGATTGTGAAGAAAGGGGAACCAGTGCTGCCTTGGCCAGTAGGGAGTCACTAACAGGATTTTTGGTTTGTCCTTCTGGATTTTCAGGACGGCTTTCTGAATCACTGGGAAAGTGTGGCAAGGCACAAAGAAACTTCCCCTCCCAACAGATGTTGAAGACATCCACTCTCCATGCTAGAGGGGAGTAGGTCTTTGAGCAGAAAGTCGGCAGCTGCCTGTTCTTGGGGGGGGGGGGGGGCAAACAGGTCTATCTGTGGAGTATCCCACCGGTGGACTATGTCTAGGAAGACTCCCCTGTCCAGCATCCATCCATGCTGTGGGGAGGAAGTCCTGCTTAGGAAATCTGATTGCTTGTTGTCCTGCGAGGGGATGTAGGTCACATATCAGCAAGTTCAGTCTGCACAGTTGATAGGCCTTTGTTCCTCCCTGTTTATTGAGGTACCACATAACAGTAGTATTGTAGGTCACTATCAGGAGCACCCCTGGTACAAGGGGAATAAAGGTCTTTAGAGCTAGAAAGACTGCTGTCATTTCCCTGACACTGATGTGCTTGGCCTGTAGAGAAGGGTGCCACTTTTCTTGAACACTGTAGGATGCCAGTGTCGTGCCCCCCCCCCCCAACCTAAATCTGAGGCATTTGTATGCATTGTTTGGGTTGGGGTGGGGGTTGGAGTGAGAGTCCCTGGTTTAGATGGACTTGCTGGATCCACCAACTGATTTCTGTCTTTAGACAGGGAAAGAGGGGAATAACCTGTTCTAAGTGATGTAGGTGTTGGGACCAAATGTTTCTGAGGTACCACTGTAGCTTGCGCGTGTGCATTCTGGCCAGTGGCAGCATGGGGATGGTTGCTGCCATTAAGTCCAGGAGAAGAAGAAATTGCCTTGCCATCACCTTCTGAGAGTGTAGGGTTTCCTGGAAGTGGGAATTCAGTGACAGAACCTTGTCCTATGGGAGAAAGGCCTTAATTTTATCCGTTCTGATTCTGCAGCCTAAGAAAATCTTGTCCTGGCTTGGGTTCAAGGAGGACTTGGTAGGTTGATGGGGAACCCTAGATTTTGCAGAAGGGACATGGTGAAGTGCAAATGCCTTGAGAGGGTATCTCTGGACTCTGCTAGGATTAGAATGTCATCCAAATATGGGTAAATATGGATTAGCTGCGTTCTGCAGAAGGCAAAGGCAGGGGCTAGGCACTTTGTAAAGACTCGGGGGGGGGGGGGGGTGGATAAACCAAAGGGCAAGGCAGTAAAATGGAAATGAGAGGAAGGTACAGAGAAATGCAGGAATTGTCTGTGAGAAGGCCTGATAGGTATGTGCAGGTAGGCTTCTTTTAGGACCAGGGTGGCCATAAAGGCCTTGGCTGGAATGGGAGGCAGCAGAGTGGGGAGTGACAGCATTTTGAAGTAGGGTACCTGAAGATGTAGATTTAGAAAGGAAAGGTCTAAGACGGGTCTCCAGGACCCATCTTTTTTGGGGACCAGGAAGAGATGGGAGTAGAATCCCTTTCCTTCCTGTCCTGAGGGGACAGTTTTTATGGTGCCTAGCTTTAGAAGGTCTGACAAAACTTGCGGCAGGAGATGAAACTGGTATTTGGTGGGAAATGGAATACCTTTCTTGGGTGTTTTTTCTTTCCAGGATAGGAAGTAACCTTTTTGGATAATGGATAGGACCCATTGGTCTGTGGTGAATGTTTGCCAGTGGAGACAGTGGGGAAGGTGTGCCGAAAGTGGTAGGTGAGCAAGGCAGTCACGCATTACTGGGACCTCCTCTGTCCTGAAAGGATTGCCTGGGCTGAGGAGGTGGTGCAGTAGGTCTGGACGTGGCAGGTCTTCTTGCCCCTCTTCCAGATCTGGAAGAGGAAGTGGCTGTCTGAGGAAGATTACACCTTACAAAGGTGGTTTTTGCAGGGTAGTTCCCATAATACTTGGGAATAGGGGACACCAGCAGATGTTTGATGTCCTGTACTTTACTTTTTTTCCTGCAGATTCTTGAAAAGGTCTGCAGATTGTTTGCCAAAAAGGAAATTGTTATCCAGGGGGGCATCCAAGATCTTGGACTTGAAGTCTTCTGGAAAATTTTGTAGTCTCAGCCAGGAGCAACTTCTGAGGACAGAGGCAGATGCTGCAGAGCGGGCAGATGCTTCGGCAGCACCGTAGTTGCATTTGATGGGAGTGCCTGGCTATTTGCTAAGCCAAGGACAGTTTGGAGGTAATGTCAGTCTTAATCGGGCTATCAGGAATGGAAGCCAGCATGGAGGAGGCTTGAGACACTAAGTCTAGAGCATACTTAGTCATGTTGTTGTGTCTTTCGGCTTTTCCTGGTTAGGGGTCGCCACAGCGGAACTCCGGTCCGCTAATGGTTGGCAGTAGATTTTTATGTGCAGAGTTGCTGGCCCTGATGCACAACCTTCAACGAAGGTGCGCCCACTCACGCATGTCTCCACACAGAAGACACTCTAGCTGAGAATCGAACAGGACAAAGTCTTACTGTGAGGCGACAATGCTACCGCAGCACCACCACCGCAGAGAGTCTGATAATTTATGGCTCTGTTTCCCATCCTATCCATATATTTGCTATCTTTATTTGTGGGTAGGAGGGAGGTGGAAGGCAGCAATCTAGACTGTTTATCAGGAGCGGTGGCAATGACAGCAGGCTCCTCCAAGGGTGGTTTAACTAGGAATTTTTGCTCTTCTGGCACTTTATAGAAGCGGTCACGGTGTTTAGGGGCCAGAGGCCGGGGCCTTAGAAGCTGAATTAAAGGCATTCAAGTAAGCAGGAAGAACCGGGACAGCCGAAGGGGAGGGCGATTCTACTTGAAGCAGCTCAAAATACCTCATGTGGGAAGTATCCCATATGAAGTAATCTTTCATCTTGGTGATGGTCTCACCAAATGTAATATCCTCAGGTGGAGAATCCCCTTCCACAGATGCCTCATCAGGAGAATAACACTCCTGGGGAGAAGCAATCTTGGATGTATATGAAACAGAGTCCTCTGAGGAAGAAAAAGAATCATCATGCTCTTCCTCCCTAATTTGAGAGGTCACGGATGGGAGGGAAGAGGCAGATGCAGGCCTAGGGCTTAGTAAAGGCAGAGTAGTGGAGGCTGAGGCTGCAGGCCTAAGGGCCATAAAGGCCTGCATGAGACAGGAAGTGAAGGCCTGCCAATCTGGTATGGCTTGTGTAGAGGAGGAGGTATGCTTGGTTTTCTGCTTCTTTTTGGCTGAGGTGGAAGTAGGAACTGGCCTGGCATTAGGTTTTGAAGTTAACATTTCTGAAGTCTGGATCCTGGTTGGAGGTACCACAGAAACTGGTTCCCCCTAGACATCGAAGGTAGTCGGTGTCTCGCTAAGCTCGGAGGACGTGCCCGTCGTCGGCTGTACAAATGCTTCCTCAAGGGACTTCGTTGAAGTAGACGGATCCGCCGAGTGCACCTCAACTGCATATCCTCGGCTGTACAACTGCTTCCTCAAGGGACTTCATTGAAGTAGACGGATCTGCTGAGCACACCTCAACTCCTAGATTGGCAGTGCATCGGGAAGCGGAGTGATAGGCAATGAATGCCTAGGAATCTTGGCCTTCTTACGTGGAGGTTCGGGTGCGGCCTCTGGTGCAGGATCCATTCTAAGGGCTAAAGGTTTAAAGCGCTGGTTGTCTAGGTAGAGGTTTAAAGCACCCAGATGGCTGTGTAGGGTTTTAGACACAAATAATTGACAAATTGAGCAGGAGGAATGATTGTGTTCCCGGCCCAAGCAAAAAAACACACCTATCATGGGCGTCTTTATGGGTTATCTGGCGCCCGCACTGGCACTTTCTCTTGTTAACTGACATCAGCTAAATGCAACAACCAGGCCTAAGCAATAACAATCAGCAAAACAAGAAAAACAAAAGCCCAATGAGATTACTAATGCAATACCTTACACAGAATAACTTACTATCCAACTCCCAGCATGGTTTCAGGCAATACCACAGCACCACCTCAGCCCTCCTTTCCTTTACTACTGCCATAAACCAAAGCAGGAATGACAATAGGCTAACCTCCGCCCTCTTTCTTGACCTATCAAAAGCCTTTGACATGGTCAACCATGAACGTCTCATTCTTTCACTAAAATCTATTTCCCTCAACAAGCCTGCTATCCAGTGGTACCAGTCCTACCTGACTGGTAGACAACAGACACTACTATGGCAGGGCAAACTCTCCAGCCAGCTACCTCTCACACTTGGTGTCCCTCAAGGGTCCATACTAGGTCCACTACTCTTCTCTATTTTTATCAACAACCTTCACACTGCTATCCCTAAAGCTACCTGCATTCAATATGCAGATGATTCGACTCTGATCTGCTCAGCCACCTCCCCATCCGAACTGCAAACCTTAATCCAAAATACATTTAACACTATTGAGAACTGGCTCACCAACCAATGCCTACTTCTGAACCCCAATAAAACTAAACTTCTATTTTTCTCCCCCCACTAGTACATCTATCACACTTTTATTCTCTGTCGCATCTAACAATGGTACCACTATTTCCCCAGATCATCAAACCAAAGTGCTAGGGGTTATCATACATAATCGCAAATTTGACCTACAGGTCAGCAAAACCATATAAACCATCAATAAGAAGCTTGGATCACCGTATAAAAACAAGACATTTTTAACCCCACTGGCTAAGACTGCAATTGCCCGATCACACCTACTTTCTACTCTTATATGCCTCGCCTGTACTCTCACACCTCAACAAATCCGAACTAGGTAAGCTGTCCCATAGCTACAATCATATTGCCAGATTCGCCACTGGCACCACCTAGAGAACCCATCACTGCCAAAACCTTAAACAACTAGAGTGGCTAGAACTGCCCATCTTAATTCAATTCAATCAACTCTTAATAGCGCACAAAATTTTGTACTACCCTGAAGATACCCCCTCACTTAAAAATATTAAGTCATACAGCAACCCGAGATCCCTACAGTCAGCCGATAAACTACTGGTCCAAACCCATAAAGCTAATAACTCTGCTGGTGAATCCCTGTTTGCCAACTTCATTGGCAAAACCTGGAATTCGTTGCCAAACTATATAATCCTCCAATCCTCCAAAAGTCTCTTCAAAAAAAAAAAAAAAAAAAAAAAAAACCTCAAACAGTATCTCAAAGTGAACTGGCTATGCCCAAGTACCAACCCTGATTAAGTTATAAACTGAAACCATATTCTGTAATTATAACTACGTCACCAAGCTCTGCTTCCAATCTGATGTCTCTTACTTTTAATTGTGTCTGTCCATGAGAATTGTGAGTCCTATTAGGGAACACTACTAAGCCATTGTATACAATAATTTTGTTTTTATAATTGTTTGCTAACTTCTGTGTAATCTATGCAAGTTTGTCTATGTGGAGCTTTTCTCTCCGGGCCTCCTCTGAAAATGGACATGTATCCAGTTGGACTACCCCGGTAAACAAATACAAAATAAATAAATACTTAGCTTTATTGATGCAATGTCTGTGAAGGAACGATTGTACGATGAGTAGGTCGTCCGCGGCTGAAAATCTCTGGGGATTATGCATGCAGATGTCACATTTAAGGCCTCTGGTTTATGGCCTTGCATCTGACATCCCACGCATGCTGCAACAGCCAAGCTGAAGCTTTAGTGTAGGAGCTGACGTACGAGTCGCCTGAGGGCAGGAAATCCCACAACTAGAATACTGCAACATAGGAATAGAAGGACATCACACTTAATTAGGAAGATATTTGAAGAGAGGAAGGGTTCCTTTCTGGCAAGCTATATCTGAACAGAAGAACAATACATGGGTGTTTTCTTTCCCCTTTACTATTAGATACTTAGCGTCAATGGCAAAGAAAATAAGGGGCTGACAAATTCAATAATACAACTGGTTTGGCAATCAGAAAAATTATGCAAATATTACTTTGTACTCGATAAATCCAGCAAATTACATTTCAGTGCTTTGGAACATTTTAAGAAAGTTTTAAGTCTTTTCAGGATATATAAAATGAATCAAAATAAAACAAAGATTATAGCAGTTAACTATATATTCCACAAAAACTGATTCAACGATCTCAATACGTTTCTTCTGAGTGCTCCAGTTTCCTCCCATATTACAGACATGCAGTAGGTGGACTGGACACACTAAATTGGCCTCAGGTGCGACTGTGTTGTGTGGAAGAATTACTGCGGCATGGCTAGACTCCCAGAGGTGTAAACCTTGGCTCTAGATGATTGTCACTGTTGAAGTGACACCCTGACCCCACATGCAAAATGAGAAAAAAAGGGTTTTTGATGGACGAATAAGATGAAGTATTTAGGAATATGAATTAAAAAGGAATGATATGGCAGCTAAGAACATGTAGGAAGATACTAAATAAAAGGTAATACAAAAATTGAGAAACTGGAAGCTCTTGATTAAGGATTTGGATAATAAGTGAAACTGTTTTAGTTCCCTTGACAAGTAGGTCAAGCCAATTTGTATTAACCACAGCATGAGTAGTGGACCATAACTAATAGAGAGTTGAAGGAATTTATTTGGGAGGGGAATACGGAAAGAGATAAGATTCTGCCCATAGAACACGGTGGTCTAGGATTGCATGACTGAACAGATATTTAGCGCTACACGGTTAAGGTTCACATACAAACAAAAGCAGAAGACAGAGTTCAAGTGGAAAGAGAGGATGATGACTGTGATGAAAGGAGTTGGGGACTATGAAAAATAAGGAGAGGTTAGAAATTTGGATGTAGGTCCTTAATCACCACCACATGAAGTATTGTATTCATACAGCATCAGAACACATTCTAAAAACTAAATCAACATTGGAATGAATAAATAACATTTAACCAGTATAGATGACTGCAAGTAGATGGTATAGAAAATAGGCAAGATGGGGCTGGAGTTTGCTGGAGAAAAAATTAGAAAAGGAATCAGTGTATTGATAGCAAATAACTAGAGAAAGAATAGGTAAAGAAGGGAGTGGGATGAAGCCAAGAAAAGGCTTGGACTACAGGTTAGAGACTACCTGCCACACTATGAACTGATAGAGTACAAGCAAAGAGAAAAGGATAGGGGAGTGTTAACTTAAAGATCTGCGCTGGTAGAGTTTTTTGTTGATCCTAGCACAGAAGGTGCTATTAAAAAAGGGATAATTAATAGGTCGAATAAAACACTGCATGACAGTTACACGAGTCAATCACATGAGGTGAGAAAAGACTGGGAAGGATGACTGGAAAGGGAATTTACAAAGGAACAATGGTAGGAATCTCTACAGCTCTCTACAGCTCCCATCTAGTCAAAGGCCGGAAGGTTTAGCATTTTTTGCTTAGAAGTGTTTGCATAGCTATTTTTATACTCCAAGTACATTTGAGAATTGTCCTCAAGCAGATAAATATCGAAGGTGATGGGAAAGAGGTAATTGGAAACACATTTTCTCAGAAAGTAGCAAGCTAACAGATTAAAACTCCCTGGCAAAAACTTTGGGGAAGCAAAGAATCTGAAACTGCCTACAACTAAGTAAAGCCTGGCTGCCAAAAAAGCAATAACTAAACAATGGAAATAAAAATCTAAACCTACTGTGACTGAAGTACTGATTATAGAGGAGATAAAATAATTGAAGGAGGGATCTTTAAAAAAGGGAAGGTGAAAACGACACAAATAAATGGAATTTGTGGGAATGTTCAGGAGGAGTGGGGTTTAAAGGAAAGCAGGAAAGGCAAGAATTGAGTGATTTATACAATACTAGACTGAATTACAATTGTTAAAAAGAAATCATGTATATTGGATGAAATGAATAAATATTACTGTGGTTTATTTTATTTTCTACTAATGTATATGCACCTAGGTTGATGTTTAAAAAAGAAAGATAAAGACACATGAGAACCCCCCCCCAAACTCCCTGACTGGCAGAAAAGAAAGTCTCTTGCCATACCTATTTAAAACTTCAGACTTATCAGGTAGGGTTGCTGTGGTTTCAGGATATGTGCATGACTGAGAAAAGAACACGAGTCCACCCTGGGATGTCTACAGAAGCCATCATTACAGCATACTTGCTTTCTTAGGAAGCAAAATGAGTGGAGTCTAGATGGTTTGAAGAGGAATGCATGGCATTCTTTAGGACAAGTGCTGCAAGATTAAAGACCCAAAGGTTCTTTATCTGTCTTGCCCAGACACTAGATGATGAAGCAAGACTCGGAGGGTTTCAGGCAACACCACAATTGACTTCGTAGTCCTTAGCATTTCCTTGAAGAACAAGTAATGTATGGGGGAGAACCAGGTGTCATTCCTTAGTCTCTGAGGCAAGGACACTGATATCCTCTGAATCCCCTTCCCAGGGATCTGATATTTGTGGAAAATCTACCCTACCCCTTGGATCTAGATGGGAGAGGCTGGAGTCACAAGGCCAAATAAAAGTAGAAAAAGTGTGCATCAAGCACTAGGTACAGGGCAGGTCTATAACACTAATGAAACCATATTCAGAGGTAGCAAATTCTTGAGAGAGCTGAACATGGTTTGGCATTACCTTGTGCTCCCTAAGGGTATGCTCCTGCACCAGTGAGTAAATCTCATAACACATCATACTAGAACTAAGTCTGACATCTGGTCCATCCTTCTAAGCTCAACTGGTTCAACAGAACCCTAGAGAGTATCCTCTATCCTAACCAGCAACTAATGCACAACTCAAGAGGCAGGCCATTACAGAAGACTCACTCAGCCTGAACCCTACAATCAAGCTTTCACTGTAGACGTCAGAGGACAGTATTCATAGGAGTTGGCTACTTATGGTCTGCTCCAGACGCTAGAACATGACAGAAGCAGTACTGACATCCAGAAAAAAAACTCTTGTAAAGTGGCTAATGGAAATGCATTTCCTACACTCCTCTTCTCATGTGGACAATTATGGGTGCAAACCTGACCTACTGTTGACTGAAGGAATTTGATTCATAGTGAACACAAGGCCAACTTGTGAGTTGATTTAGAAGGTGGAAATTATATGCAACTTCTGGTATTCCAGTCCCCTGCTCTGTTTGGCAGACTCAGGACCACAAGAAGAACCTGATGCTTCTGGACAGGTCATACTCTGGGCAATCTCATTGCCACCATCTTAAAGGAATTCATGCAGGCATAAAGGTATTATCTTTGTCTCCTATGTATAGCTGAATTGACTAAATGGCAGTCATGGTAATGCTTCAAGTCATACTCCTTTTACCAGGTAGTGAAGAAAATGCCCGTGTGGGACAATGTCACTCATTTGAAAAACACAAGAATCTGTTTGAAGGTTCTGGCATTTTAGGAAGAAAATGTTGGTATTTTTTTAGTTGACTCGTATTTGAACTGTGTGAGCAGCAGGAAACTAGTACATGGAATGATAGTGCCCCTTCACAGTCTGGCATATGGAACTGTGATGTGCACTGACCAGAGCAGCCACTGCCCACAAATGCAGCAATAACATAACATTCAAAACGGCAACCAGGAGGCACCAGAAGAAAAATCTCAAAGCTAACCTTTGCAGAAGGCCACCTAAGTAAGACCTTGGATTATCCCAAGCTTCTAGTCAGCCTCAAACAAAATCTACCTGAAGAACCACAATGTTTATGTTAACACTGGACAAAACTGACACTACTGTTAGTTTTACCATAATTTACAATAAAAATCACACAAGTGCCATAAACAGCTCAGCATCCATCACCAAGAAACAAAAGAACTTGAAAATTTACTATCAAGTGCAACATGTTTTCTAATTCACAGGATGCCTTCTCATGTGATCTACGTACCGGTTTATACTAGAGCTGACATGGTGACTTCTGATATACTTAATACAGCCGTTCCATACATAGTGACACCAGGCATACACTTTAAAACATCATACCCTACGGTGACAAAGAAAATCATAATTGCCTTAATTTCAATGTTATAAAAGCCACAGGGACAGAATAAACACTGCCAAAGTTTACGGATGCCAGCACCTTGACAGAGGATCACTGAATCAGACATATCCTTGGGATCTTCTTGGAAGAAAATACTGAGCTTAATGGCAGTAAAACATGAGGGCTCCTTGTAGGATGCAGCAAATTCCAGAAATAAAAGTCACAAAATGCCCGCAGGCAAAAGTCATAAAAGTAATGTTACAGAAAGAACACTCACTTTTCCACGAGGAGATCTAATGCACAACAGATTGAGCTGGACAAATAAAAAGAACCTGGATAGGCTTTCTTCCTGCTGATTTTGCAACAATAGGCTGCGCAACAAAACCAAGAATCAACACAGCTTACATTGTCGTCTACTGCTCAATAAATAACCTTCACAGGAGTCCTAATTTATACAGCTGGTTACTCCTCACATGGCACAGAGAAATAAATGAACATTGTTTGCTTACAGCTAACATGCGGTTGCTGATATTGAACCAGAAATTACTCACCATACAGCTTGATCTGTGAGGGGGCATATATGTTGTAGTCAATCAGGTGGAGAATTTCCTTTTCTGACAATTACAGCAAGATTCTTGTATTTACTATTTCCCATGTTAAAGGGCACATGCCACCTACAAGCATATGCTATGACACTTCATGACAGGCTAAGAAGACATAGCAAACCTCTAAGTTTCAGTCCATCCTCGCCACAAACTAAGCAAGCACATTTCAAAAAGGGAAAAAAAAAGATTTCAAGATACATCTGACGAGGCTGTAGGAGGTACCACCCATTGGAGACAGAGAGACAGAAAAAGAAGAGCTATAATAATCTATGGAAAAGGGTCCTCTTGGTGATTCTCACAGAATAAAAACTAATATGGTAAAACAAGTAGAAAAACAATAGCTGCTGGAAGGTAAAGTATCCAAGGAGACACCCAAAATGAAAACTGTAAAACCAAGCTCCAAAGATGACACCACAGCGTCTAGTAACAAGATTTAATAAAGTTAGCGTTTTCACGTTCTTCCGCTGAACGCTTCATCAGACAATGAACAAATAAAGCAGTCCAACCCTTTTAAAAGACAACATTAACTGCTTAATTACATCAATCAACTTAGTCTTTTTTAGTGTATGCAGTATGGTTAAGTTAATTTATGTAATTAAGCAATTAATGTCTTAAAAGGGTTGGACTGCTTTACTTGTTCATTGTCTGATGAAGTGTTCAGTGGAAGAACGTGAAAGCGCTAACTTCATTAAATAATCTTGTTGCCAGAAGCCGTGGCTATACCACAAAAACCTGGCATTTTAACAGGGGTGTGCACACTTTTTATATCCACTGTATAAAATAAGCAGAAGGTTATAATTCAAAGTGGAAAGGGATGATCTTGAAGCAGGGAGAAAATTCAAGAACTCAGGAGAGACTGGGATTTTGGATGCAGATCCTTAAGGAAAATAACCATAAAGAATATTATATTCATAAAGAAGCAAAAAGTATTCTAAGAGCTAAACCAACACAAGAATAGAGAAAGAAGATTTTGCCAATAGGGATGACTACGAGCAGGAGTACAGAAAATAAGCAAGAGGGGGCTGGAATTTACTGGAGAAAACTGGCAAAGGAACCATGGTGCTGGGAGTAAAGTCTGTAGAGGGTTGCTGGCTTATGATCACTCAACTCTAACCAGGAAACACAGGCTGACAGGGTTTCCTCTCCAAGAATGGATGATCTGTAGGGCCTCTCTCCTAGCCCAGGAATATCAGTTTCCTATTCTTCTGTAACAAATGGGTTAACTGGGTAAAGGCAGGGCAGCCACTGGGCAAGGGCCTGGGGGTGGGGGGTGGTGGAGTCTGCTGGAATTCATGCTTTCTCTATGAAGAGGGAACAAGGACAGGAATTCCAAGTTCTTCTCTGATCAGTCTAAGGAAGCAGCTTTTTAAGACCTGCAAGACTGCGTATGAAGCATAGACAGGCAATACTACATCTGGATACTCTAAACCAGGTGTGGCAGAAGATGGATCATGATGACACGCCTGTCCAAAGATGCGAGTCCTTGTCTAGTAGAAAAATGCTGTGATCCCTCAGACGTGCATCAAACTAAAGAGATCACACATGAGGTCAGCATTTAGATACTTCATAAGATTAACTGCCTGCTCAGGTAGCAGCTTGTAAAAGGCATCATCCCAGTTAGTGCTGATATGACAGTTTGGATGCATATAATCTAGTCTAACAATTCCAAATGACTGGCTTCCAAGAGAAAGCACCCAAAGTTTCTCAGCCTTTTTCCCCAGAAAAAAAGCTCTTAAGCTGGAGGATATCAAAGGAGAGAAGTGGAAGGGAGGATAAAATGATGGTATCCCTGTCTCTCAGATTTCACCAACTCCAAAATAAGAGCAAGCGGAGGCAAGGGAAACCCACAAAACTCAACCTACAGGCCAAATTTAGGTTTGGCTAAGCACATGAGACTAACATCAGGAGGACATTGAACCACAGCTAGAGTTTGCACAAGCAGAAGACAGAGTGAGCACAATGCTTCATCAGGGCTATCACAGGCTTCAAACCTAGCTCCCTAATGGTGTTAAACCATAACAGTCTCAGCCTCCCACTATATAAACGACTGCTTTATATTTAGGATCTGAGACATGACCACATGAACTCTTATCGACCCAGATTTGATAACTCACATTGGCCTGGCGTACTAGTCACAGGTGACTCAAGTGACAGAACAGTGACCAGGCTGTTTTACCAAGGGTTCTAGCTGATAAGATAGGTAGGCTTAATAATCTTAGTATACACCCTGCACCCCCAAAGTGGAAGCCTAAAATGCGCCTCTTCCATCTCCAAATTCTTCCACCAAAGCAGAGGATGCATTTGGGTTCAGACACTTGCTGACGAAGGGTGAGCACACCATCAGAAGGAAATGACGGTGAGAGTCTGGACTTGCATCAAGAAGTTCTGGCCTTTGGCATTACCTCCAAAGGCCACAACTTCCTCAAAACAATAAAGGCAATGACAGTGATGGTTGTGTCAGGTAATCTGATGAACACAGGGACTCATTACAATTACATTTAAGCATGTGAATATATAGGACATCACATCTTGATTCTTGCTGTTGAGAATAAACTACACCAGTAGCAAAAAAACTGAGCTCTACAGACAAGTGCACTTACATATCCAGCATGTTAGCTCATAATACATCTGCAGGGTGTGTAGATATTCTAAAACACAGTGGTCTTTTTTTCTCTCTCTCTTTTTTAATGCTGAGGTAGTACAGTACAGCTTAGGACCATCAAGAATGATTCCCAATTTCAGTTTGAGAAACCAGCCTTATTCATAGGCAAATACCTGGCTATCAGTCTGCAGACTATTAAAAGCCTAGCCACTAATCAGAGGTTGAAATCAAGCCCGCTACACCTTGCATCTTATGAGGTAAAGACCATAGACATTAACCCAATCCCCCATGTGATAAATGAATGACTATTAACAGATCCTAACATTCATTTCTCAGCAATTCACAACCCAAAATGGCAGGCAAGCTAGCAGGTCTGTTATACCAAAGTTGTAAATTGGCTCTATTCCTCTCAACAGTTAAAAGCACACTAAACTGGGTAAGTTACACACCATTCTTCAAGTTTGTCAAAAAAATGCTTGCAATAGGGAAATCCTATAAAACTGCAAAACAAATGCACTTTTCATCATTGTTAAATTCATAATGAAAAAGATAAGTCACACACCATCATCCAAGAATGCAAAAACAGCCATGCTGGTGAGTAAAAGGCATCCAAGCAGGCATCTCAAAATTTATGCTGTTTAAGCGCACACACAATATACATACACAACCTTGTTTTTGATGGGCTTTCCTCTTGTCTTCAAACTGCTTGATCTTTTCGTGCTTATTCAGATTACTGTCTGTCTGTTGAGAAGAATAAAATCCTCTGCTTTTTGTAGGTCTCATGTAACCTTTAAGTTCAACTGGTTTCAAAGTCTTCTCTTTTACTGCTGCACTTTTGAAATCTTTAGCTCTCTCTCCAATCTTATCCTGCTTCACTTTCACATCCTTTTCATTAGAAACTGGCCTCCGAGCCTTTTCATCAGCTGCCTGTGTTTTATCTAAGTGCTCATCCAGTTTCTCAGCTTTATTGTCTTTACCATAAAATTTTCCAGTGCCTAAGCCTGTCAACTTGTCAGTTTTATCACCTTCATCACCAAATTTCTCTTCCAATATGTCTACATTGTTTTGCTTTCCATCTGACATTAGAATCTCTCCCTCATCTGCTTTACCCTGTACTTCCATCACATGCGCAGAACCCAATGTCTCAGCTTGACTATCTGTATCACTAGCTACCACTGTTTGTGCCTCAAAAGTCAGACATGCTTCATCCAAACTTCCTGCTTTTGCTTCTTCTCTACCTTCCTTACTCTGGAGTGCTTCATGTAAATTTTCATCAGCCAGCTCTGGTGTCTTCTCTCCACTAACATTTTTATTCTGTGATCTGAAGTCAAACTGTACATCAGGTGGCCTTTCTACATTTTCACAGCCAATATCTTCTTTCTGCACTTTTAATAGTGCAGTATCACCATCCAGCCTACTCATGCCTTTATCATCATCTACCTCCTCTTTTGGTGAGTGGGTGTCCTCTTTCTGTGCTTTTATAAGCACACTGTCATCATCCAAACTACTTGCACCTTTCTCTCCATCGGCTTCTTTGTTCTGGAAGTGCATATCCTCTTTCTGTGCCTTTAGGAACAGTGTATTATCAGCCAGCCTACTTGCATCTTTTTCTTCATCTGTCTCCTGTTTCTTGGAACTGGTATCCTTTTTCTTTATTTCTAGGATTACAGTGCCATTATCCAGCCTACTTGTGTTATTTTCTCTATCACCTTCCACCAATTTCTTAAACTGGGTATCTTTCTTCAGTATGTTTAAGAGCTCAGTATCATCCAGCCTGCTTGTGTCTCTCTCTCTACCATCGGCCTCCTGTTTCTGGGACTGGACACCCATCTCTGCAAATATAGTCTCCTCGACCTTTGTTTTCTTTTCAGCCTTGTAATCTCTAAGCTCTTCACCCCAATGTAGATCAGAAGGTCTTGTGACCATTTTACCCAAACTGCCATTTTTCTCAGTTTTTACACCCCTCTGTGGTGTACCAGCTGAGTGTTTCTGTTTCTTGTCATATTTAGACTTATTTTTCTGGGTTTTTGTTTTTTGTTCATTAGCAACTATCTTGCTTTCTTTTAAGCTATATTCATTGAATGTGCACGCATTCACTTCTTCAGTTACAACTAATTTATAAGATGAACTCTCGATATCTTTTGCTGACTGATGAGCCTCATCCTTCTGTATTACAGCATCAGTCTCTTTAGTGGTCAGCTCCTCTGACTGCCTTTTCCTGTCTTGGTCTTCCATTTTCAGTGTTCTGAAGTCTGAATGTCCTTTATCACACATTACCTGAAAATCTTGAGGAGTATATTCGGCTACAGTTTTACATGCATCAGCATCTTTCTGTTCTGCAGTCCATTTACAAAATTCATCTTTACCTTTGGCTTCTTGTAATTTCACTTCCATTTCAGGACACGTACTTGCACACTTTTCTCCCGGTACTCTGTCCTCGGTGCTCATTGTATCTATTACTCTGTCAACAAGCTCCAAGATGCTACTCTGTTCACCACATTCATCTTTCTTTGGTCTGACAGCACTTTTTTCTATATCAGAAAGTAGCAACTCCTCAATCAGATCTGTAGACGATACTTTCTTATCTGTGTAGGTCTGCACATCCACTTGCTTGCTGGTAGAGAGTAACACCTCTATTTGTTCCTCTGTTTTACTTTGCTGCACATCTTTTTGAGTTTGGCCATCACACTGCCTTTTATCAATTTTGAATTCCACTAAAAGACTATGTCCTTCTCTTTCTTTATCATTTATCTCAGCTTTCTTAGATTTTGAATCTTTATGCTGTTGTTCTACTGACACAAATTTCTGAGGGGACAACTTATTCTTTGTCGGTATGTCCACAGGCTGTTCCTCCACAGGCACCAACTTCTTGGGTGACAACCTACCCTCTTGCCTGTCTGCAGGCTTACTTGTCAAAATTTCTGTTTTTAATTGGACCTCCTCTTCTTCTTTAAGCTTTACTGATGATTTACCCAGTTTAGGTCCCTCTACATTTTCTTTTTTCTGTATCTTTACCTCTTCAAAGGCACAACGAATCTCCGCAAAACCAACACTGTCTGTATGAATTTGCGACTCATTTGGGACATTCTCTAAAAAGCCTGTGTTATGTTTATTTTCTCTGAGTGAGTGCTTAACCCTTCCATACTTAAAGCCAGCTTCAGATGCATACCCTCCTTCTTGGGTTTGACTATTCTTATTCAATCTAACTTCATCTGCTATCTCAGCTTTCAAATGATGTGGACACTGGGCAGTACTTGCATCTTCCACAGTAGGATATGCGGTCTTTGAGCTTTGTGCTTTCATGTGTTTCTTTTTTGATTTCTTGTTCTTACCAGAAACCTTTCCTTCAATATTTCTGTACTGGTCAGCTGATATTTTATCATGCTGAGTGCTTGAAATTTTAGTTTCAATTTCTGGATGCAACTGCCAAGAGATTTGTCCTTCTATGCTTGGCATTTGTTCAGATTTTCCTGATGTACAAACAGCAGCAGGATTCCCTGCAAAACTTCCCATACAAACTCCTTCTGACTGGAACTCATTAAGAAATGGATTTGTTTTTTGGACTTGTGGATCTACTTCTTTATTTGGAAAGTCCATCATCTGCATACGTGGCCTCCTCTTTTTCTTTTTTTCAAAAACCACTTTAACAACTTCTGATTCTAAGGGCTGTGCAATCTTCACCCCATTTTCAGCAGAGTCAGCAGACAGCAAAGCATGCCCCTCTGTTTCTTTACTGTCATGTACAGCTTTTAATGGGGATATCTCAGAGAAAACAGCAGTTGCTTTATGATTTCCTTCCCTCTCAGCAGTAAACTCCAGTTCAGATACTGGAACAGGAGAGCTAACTAGACTAAGATTTGCAGGTGGGGAAAAGGGCAACTTTTTTGAAATGGGAGTTCCAGTGGTTGCTGTCTCAATGAGGGCTGTATCAACAGCTTGAATAGGGCATTTAGTAACAAAACCACATTTTTCTGAAGTGAAATCGTGCACACGGGAACCTTGTTTACGAGGTCGGCTTCCTGTAAGCCTAGATGGATAAATCAGCTTGCTCTTCCCAGACAACTGCAGGCTAGCATATTCTTCCACAAAGAATGAAAGAAAAACAAAGCAAGATTATTCTAATGCTCCTAAAGCAAACTTCTCTGTATAGTCTCAAACTTATACCAAATGCTACATTACAGGTAAAATGCACAACAGCTTAAAGAAAACAATATTAACTACATGTGAAAGAAACACCAATAACAGATTCTGCTCCTTGACGGAGAACAGTTTTTAAAATTACTGTGGTATGATGCTGACAATGTAAAAAAAGACACTGGATGTATTATTTAATGACATGCAACAGAGAAACAATTAAGCTGTAATGGATAGTTCAATTCAGTAATGTCTTAAGAGTGAATGTGGTTCATTTTATGTAATACTCATGTCAGTTCATCACTATACAAAACTCCTGAAAAAATTAAACATTTTACTTAATGTATGCCACTATCAGTTGGAAAGGTACTGTGTAAATAAAGTACAACTGATAGTATATAGAAGGTCACTCCATTTAAGGTGGTTAAACAGCTTAAGCAAAATAGGTGACAGCTACTTACATTACACACACATACATACAAATATATATCTACATACACTCAACTCCCCACACACATTTGTTTACTAGGGTGATGCACTGATCATTACTGACCAATTCTGCATCTCAGCAGGCTCTAAGAAGTCCCTTACCTTAGAAGGATAGCAACATAAAATGCTGTCTGGCACTTACTAACTAAAGAAATGATGCCCAAAATACATTACTCAAATCTTGACCATCAATCACACAAAGGATACAGATATAGAGATGATAGCACACTCTTCAATGCAAGCTACTGGCATTTAAACACATGTCAGAATGCAGCTTTATCCAGACAATTGTGCATGAATGATGATGTGAACCTCGGACTCAAAAGCAATTTAAAGACTGATGCGCAACTTTATCTAAAGTAGCGATATGGATTTTGTGGCCAAACACTGCAACAGTGTGCATTATGAAGAGCTAGTTTCCTGTACCCAAAATTCTAGTCACACATTCACCTTGACACATCATCTACTAAAATACCATAACACAAGGTAAACAAGACAAAATACTGGACTGGGGTGGAATGTTAACGCCACTTCAATAACCTGCCCATGTCAAAGCAAAGAAATATCAATTACAGTACTTGGCATCAAGTGAACCATGCAAATGAGATGATGGACTTGTTTTATGAGAACTATAAAATTGCATCACTTTCTGCTGACTCATACAGCCTACTTTAGCTCCCTGCTAATACTTGCAGGTATTCAAGAAGCAGGTTTCAATATAGCAATATGCAAAGGTTCAACAGAATGAATTTTCATTTTTTTTTTTTTTTTACCCAACAGCTTGTCTGTGCTGTCACAAAAAGTACATCTGCTGCGTAAAAGACTCAGCTCACCTCTGGACCATTTATTCACTTCTATCCCTCTTGGTATTTTCCAGTTAGCCAATTCAGATTCAATTTTTGGAGCTGAAGTTAAGCACTCAGAAAACCCTGTCCATACCACTCAGTATTACAGGACTAAACTGCACTTCAAATCAAGTACATGTAATAATGATTATTCATACTTGCAGTTGCATAATATCTAGATGATGTTCGTTTAGTTTTTTTTTTTTTTTTCCTTGACAGAGTTGATCTCCCTAGGTTTACAGTCTGTTTTCAGGGGAATCCCATTTAATATTTATGGACTGGGGAAAATCTGGTCAGGACACCAAGAAAATTCCTTCTTTTTTGTGGAATAGGAGCAGGAAGGGCGTATGTAGGAAGCAAAGGAAGTGAGCCCTAAGCAATAACAGACGGAGAAGCACAATATGCAAGTGAAAAGCAGAGAAATTGAATGCAGAAAGTAAGATGCGATCACATGATACAGACTTACTACTTACAAAAAATGTGGATTTAATAGAACAGCCCAATGAGAAAGCTCCTGTAACACAAGGACATGATTCTGATTGAAGAGGAATCTGATTTAGCATTAAAAACTTTTGAATGGATGCAGAAATATTTTGGAAGACGGAGCCTAAACCAAAATGAAAACAACTAGACAAAGCAGAAGTCTGCACAGCAGGGAAATTAATGTGAATGAAATTTCATACCAAGGAGACAAAGAAATAAAATCACCAACAGATATTGTATTAAAAAATATTTTGTCCCAAATGCTGAATTTCTAGGCTAAAAGACCTTTTTTGCCTTTATGTTGAAAAATAAAACTCATTTGTCAAACAACCTTTTTATTTGAAAATGAACATAAAGAAAACATGAGACAGATGGAAAACAGTCTGTAGAAGAATGTTGTTTAATCTGCACTTATAACTGATGATGTTCAAATTAATCACTGCTGCAGTAGCCTTTAGCTATACAGGTTATATCCTGCCTAGAAAATTACAGATGGTCAAGTCTAAGTCTATGGCTCCTCTCCACATATGCACCCAAGGCTGATGTAGCACAAGTTCCAGGAAAAGGAGAAAACAGCAGCTTGAGAGCCAAAAATAATAAAGAATTGTTTCCCCCAGCAGGGGCACAGCCTACTGTCCTGGGGAAAAAACTACCTAAAAATAAAAAGAGGAGGAGGAGGATGGAGGTACTGCAGCAATGATTACTTTGAACATCTGTTATGGAAAATGCGACTTACATAAATGAATTATGTTCATCAGTATCACTGCTGCAGTAGCCTTTAGCTATATAGGTAGATTACCGCAACTCATCCAACCTGGGTGGAAGAAAGACTGGGCTCCAGGAGCCCAGGAGAATTGTCCTAGCAAAGCTTGTTCTGGACCTGGAGAAGGAATTTAGTTTGTTCTGTAAAAGTATGTACCATGGACCAACTTGTCTGTCTCTGGAATAGTGTGAGTCTACCCCTTTACAATATGCCACTGAATACAAGGTTTTATTAGAACCTGCTTTGATCCCACCTGGAAGCATTTTCCCATGGCAGAAACGACAAAAAGCAATAGTAAGGGACAACCATCTGAAAACAGTTTGCTATGAGAGAGACTGCAGTTTCTCTGTCCCATCACAGGAAATGCACAGCTGTTCAGTTGAAGGACTGGGTTCTGCCAAGATAACACCAGAATTGCTTAGGGATGCACAGAATATAGTGAATCCTTTCTCCCTGTTTTTAAGTTCAAGAAAGAATATGGGAAAGACTGATGACTGGATTCAAAGTAACCTATGAATCTAATACTGCTGTTAATGAGGGATGTGATTTAAAAGTAATCCCATCTCCAAGGAAAACCACACATGGTTTACTGAAAATGAATGCTTCCAACTTAGATGTCCTCTTGCAGATGTCAGAGCAATTAGCAAAATAGTCTTCCAAACCATGAACCTCAAAATGGCCTGCTTAGCTGAAAAGTATGCTACAATCTCCAGACAATCCATTAAAACAAAACACTCCTAGCTTTAAAATAATGTTCCTGAATAGGAAAGCAATAAAAACATCAACAAAATTAAGAAAATTAAAGTTTTTTTCTCAACAAAGGGAACTTACCTGCCCAGCAAAGGAAAGAAGCTGACTGTCTATCCTCAAAAGTTCAGAGATGTACACTTTTTCAGTGGCAGTAAAGCTCTGAAGGGCCTTGCACCCAAAGTTGTCTTAGTCAGCTGAGCTCAAGCTGCTTGACAGTTTGAGCATGTGGAAGGTACCCTGAAGCTTTGAAAGCTGGCTGGCTGTTATATCCTTGGCAGGATATAATCCATACAGCTAAGGCTACTGCAGCAGTGATCTGTATAGTGAACATCTTTCTAAACAGCATCAGTGACCATAGCCTTGGAAGAAGCATTAACGGAGTGATACGCATGCTGCAAACAATGAGATACGACTTGAACACACAACGTGCCCCAACCTGTCAAGCAGCTCAAGCTCAGCTGACTAAAAGACAAATTTGGGTTCAAGGCCCTTCACAGCTGCATCTAAAGCCATCTGCTGATAAAATGAAAATAAGTATCATTTTGCACATCTGCTGTTTATTTTTACTGTACTTCACAAAAGTCCTGTATTAACTGTTAAATTCCTTGCACTTTAGTAGAGTTTAAAAGTTGAACTGTTTCCACTGCTGCTCCTTTAGTACTTAACTACTTTGTGTCCGCTAGTTTTACAGGACAGTAGTATCTAGACTGTGTGGTTTCTCTGTACTTGAGCTCTAAACCAGCATTTTACATTAGCAGGGGTTTCTGACTGCACTCTTGTGGCAGAAGTGTACAGTAGAAAACATGTTTGAGTTGAGGGCTGTTGGCTGAAGGGTTATTGTGCGTTTTCCTGGTTAGTCTTGTAGGCTTTGCTGTTGTAAAACTTGTTTTTCTGATTCTATACAAGCCCAGTATTTGTGCTAGGCTACTCTCCACACAGTGGTGGTTAGCACTGCCAAGTACAAATGTAAACACTAGAGAGTTCAATTTTCTCTTAGAATTACTGTCTCTGCAACCTTCCCCAGTCCCCCTGCTGCTCTAAAAGCATTTGAGTTGTGTGCAGAGCTATCATTCCAGTCTAGTTAAATCTCCCTACTCTGTTTTCCTGTTTAAACCCATAGCAAAAAAAAAAAAAAAAATGGAAAACATGGATAAGCTTTTTCCTATTTTTGTGGCCAGCCCTGTGGACATGGGCATCCTGAGGCAATGTAGCAATTGTCCCATGCAAACTGATAATCCAGAAACAAACTCAAAATGTGAGAGATGTAGTTACACTATGAAAACTGAGACATAACTCTGACATTTAGACAAATCAAATGGCAAAGGTCATCCAACACACACACACACACACACACACACACACACACACACACACACACACACAATTTCCCTCACAAAATAAAGGTCTCGAGACAAATCTACATATGTAGAGGTATACACAGGTAATTCATTAAAACCTCGGAAGTCTCCAGTATGCTGCCCTCGGAAACAACATGCAAACAAAACCAAGTCAACACGAAAACATATATTTTTATACATAAAAATACACATCACAGTGTCAACACAAGCAAGCCCCCAAGTCAAAACATCACACATGAAAACATCTTGGTCATAGGAGACTCCACAGTAAGACACACTGATGCACCCCTCACCAGGATGGATAGAGAAGGTTACAGTCAATTGCCAGGATTCACCAGATCAGTGTCACTCGTTTTACTGAACCACAAGCACCAGTATGACACTGTCATAGTCCATGTGTATATGAAGAGACATGATGAACCTCACTGAAAGTGTTGCAGGCTGGAATGAGCCTCGCACTGAAAAGCATTCTACCCTCACCAGGAATACCACAACACAAAAAGAAAATGATTGACTTCAATAATTGTTTTAGTTACTGGTGTCATTCCAAGGAGATGCAGTATTTGTCAGTCTGGGATGACATGATCGACAGACCATCCTGCTTTGCCAGAAATGTTCTGCACCTGTTGCTGCTAGGCTTTCAAATACTGGCCAAGGCATTAGCCACCCCCACAGTAGCTTTTTTAGGTGGTGCAAAACAGAGATCTACTATAAATTCTTTTAATGCCCAGCTGAAGGTACTGCTGCTCAATTCTAGGAATCTTAACAAGAAACTGCACTCCCAGGAAGCATCTGTGCAGATACACAGACATGGATCAAGGCTGCAGAAAGCACCCCAGCAGTGTAAGGCTACAATGCCCATCACACATTCAGACCATCCTCTGATAAGGAAAAAAAAGGAGAGGTTTTCATTTGCATAAAAAACAATGACACCTCTACATTCGTCAAGCAGAATGACTCACTTGAGCTACTCCATGTCCAGCTGACTATAGTCAAAATCCCCAACTACATCACTAGCTACAGGTCACTCACCCATGAAAACCACTCCGCATACCTGAAGTTACTAGAATCACTTACCATTCACCCCCAACACACTACTCGGGGGATTTTAACTACACCTCCATAAAGTAGGAAACTTATACGACCACTAACATGCAGACTCAAGAGATTCCTGGACCTTGTCAATCCAAATGTTCTGGAACACCTGGTCTGCACTCCCACCAATGGCTCAAATATCCTAGTAAACTCTTATGAACCTATAAGAAACAATTTAAAGGAGATTTTTCCTCACAAGAAGGAACTACAGACAAACCATTCCTCATACTTTCACAAACAGTCAGAATAAACTTTAACATATGACCCTGACTACTCAAAATTCTGAAAATCAAAGTTGCAGAAGGATATACTTTTTTCCCATTGTTAGCAATAATCGCTGACCTGTCTGGAAATTTGCAGGCAGTGATGCATATCCTCCAGACCTGACAGAACTTCGGGAGGGGCTGAAGGTTCTGGAAACTGCTTCTGTAGCAGCTCACAGTATTTTTATGAGGGACTGAAAAACCAGTGTTCTCCTAATGAAAACAGTGGCACATTCTGGAAATTGCCTCAGAGGAAGAGAAACCCCACAGAGAGAATCAGAAACTGAACTCTCCTTGGAGTCTGAATCAGAAAACTGAGGACAAAACCCTGCATCTGTCTCCTCGTTTTCTTGTCCAAAATCAAAATCTTGAATTTCTTCAGGAAAAGAGGTATCCATTTCTTTCACTAAAAAACACTGACAGCCTGAATTAAACCCAGAGCCAGACCCAGTAAACTACTCCTGTCTAAAGAAATTTGAGAAGCAGAAGCTACATATTTAGTTTTGAGTTTCATTTAGTCAGGAAAAGTGTAGCCAACAGTGTTCATGGCAACAGCAACTTCCCAGGAATGGACACAGCATTCTGACTAAACAGGGAGGCTTCCCTCCATTCCTGCTCCCAAGACAGAGTGTTTCTCTTGTCAACTGAGGAGACCCCCAAAAGCTGCAGAGGACATGGCTAACCCTGGTACACTGTGGCTGTAGATACACCAGAGGGATCCAGGGTAAAAGATGTGTGGTCTGGTGAACAAGCTATGGTCAACTACAGTCACCAACCTACAGCTGAGGCAAATTGCTAGCCTGTGTGCTGGGAAAGGCTGTTTGCTTATCCTTTTTTTTTTTGTGGCTAGTAGGACCAACCACGGTACTGGTAGTTTGTTTCATGGTCATGCTGAAAATGTTGCCTCTTTCTAGGGGAAAACTAGCTTCAAAAGCCAGAAAAAATATTTAAAAGTCATTTTCCACACAAAAACACTTTAAAAAGCACTTCAGAACAGTTTGCCAGCCCCAAAATGTACAAGTCTCCACAGAGAAAATGGTTTTCCTTAAACAACCTTTAAACTGACAAGAATAAAGTGCATTCCTATTTAAAAGTGCAAAATCACAAAACAATCAAGACAGACTCCTACCCTGAACAAATAACTTTTCTAAACATGAAAGTACAATAAAACAGCAATATATTAAAGTGGAAGTGTTTTTCCCCCAATGAGAGCTTATCTACTCAGCACAGGACAGCACAAACCAACAGATGATCCTCGAAAGACCACAGAAGAACCCTCTCCAACAGCAGGAAAGTTCTGAAGTGCATGGCACCCAAAGCTGTCTTTTTAATCAGCTCAGCTCTAGCAGTCTGGGTGTGTGAAAGGTGACATGAAACTTTGGAAGCTGGTCGGTTGTTATATCCTACAAAGAATACAAGCCGTATATCTAAAGCTACTACAGAAACGATCAACATGCTGAACATCTCAGGAAGACTTCCAGATACAAGTCTTTCTCTTGAGTTAGGAATGCCCTTTTGCAGGGAAAAATTTAGAAGTCATCCTAGAAACACTTTCCTGTGAGAAGGAACTGTGAAGGATTTCTGACTTTTTTAAACCATTAATGAATTATCATGGTGACATAGGCAAAGTTCACATTTTTAACAAACATTATATGATAAACAATATTATGTGGTGTAATCTAAGCAATACTACAACATAAATTAAATTCCTGCCTTCTCTTAAACCTCATTCCTCTTCCAAAACGCTTTCCTTCATATATTCTTTCTACAATTTCCATTTTTTCTATGTAATCTACTCCTGCAAAAGATTCCAATTCCTGTTCTTTACCCATTACAATATTCACTACTTGAATTACAGATGGTTTAGATTCTGATCTCCATTTTTAAGTACTTGCTTTTTTGGCTGCCACAAGAATTAAGTTTTACAAGGCCTTACTTTCTAGGCAATTCAGATCCTGTACCCCACCTCAAAAAATCATTTCCTTAGTTACACTCATTTGCTTGCTCAGTACACCTGAAAAAGAGTATTCTGCAGAGAATCCTTTAAGTATTACACTCCCAAAGCATGTGTTCCCTGGTATTGATTTCTTCTCCATCACACCTCCAACATTTGCCATCTACACAAGGAAAAATGATCTGGAGTCTCCTGGGGCTATAACAGTATCTATACAAACACATCCTATGTTCCTCCATTGTTTGTTTGTGAACCGCATATCTTATCTCTCTTCCCAATCGTTTCTAACCTCTTCTGATTTATGCCTATAGTTATCTTGCAATATTTTACATTCCCTACTAATAATCCCTTTTGTAACAGCAGCTTCTGTTTTAGATTCACTAAAAACTCAACCAGTACAGGTCTTTCATTTAAGACTTTCCTATCCCTTTCTCTTTTGTCTATACTCCGATATCAATCCCTAATAGGGAAGACGATCACTAGCCTGCAATCCAAATGTCTTTTTGGCCTCTTCCCATTCTATTATCTTTCCTTCTCTAGCTGGCAGTTTCCTCCAGTAAATTTCAGCCCCTTCTTATCTATTCTCTGTACCCCTAATTAAAGTCATCCCTTTCAGCAGAATCTCCATTCCTGTGTTGGTTTAGTTCTTAGTAGACTTTCTACTACTTTATGAATATAATTTATTTTTATTTTTATTTTATTTTTTTATTTTCCCAGCGGAAATGCTCTCTTAAGTTATGCAAGTTTCACCAAAAGAAATGTCCTCTGGAGGGGAGGCAGAGGGAATGGAATCCTCTGCATCTGAATCCTCACAGGTAGATAAGGGTATGTCCTGGTAATCAGAGGGATCAAAGTCATCGGACTCATGGTGTGTCGAATCAGAAGGGAAATCAATTCTTTGCCTTTTAGAGGGAGAAAGCTGGCTTCCCCAAATTAGAGTTATGAGGTCTTCAACCATTCTAAGCATTTGTTTCTGTGGCATGGGAGCTTGAGCATGCACTTTTGGTTGTCGGTTTTCTAAGCGTAGTGCGACCTCTGGGCCTGAGAAACTCTGTTGTTTTAGTCTGAAACAAAGTAGTCGGTTTAATACGAACATCGGAAGGTTGGAATACACCCTCAGACGCCGGTGCCTGCACAGCAGCTCCGGACCCATCCAAGGTAGAGATATCCGCAGGTTCTATAATCGAAGAAGCATCTTGCGGCATACCGGACTCCGAATGGGTCTCAGCAGAGGCCTGCGAATCTGTAGAAGCGGGCATCAGAGGCTGCAAAGGCACCTGAGTACCAGCGGACTGGCGACTAGCTTAACGGAAGCGTCGTCAGCAGTTTTGGACCTATGCTGTCTGTCTCTGTCTTTATCCTTACGTTTTTCGGAAGATCGGTAGTCGGGTGGCTTACCGAAGCCATTTCGGAACACGGAGAACGAGAGCGAAAGAATTTAGCAGTAAAGATAGTCCAACAAATAGTTTGGGTGTTAAATAAGGCACAAAACCAACAGTGAGGAACGTCGTGGTCTGGGCCTAAACAGGTAACGCAGCAAGAATGAAAACCTCTGAGGTATTTGCTTTCCACAGGCAAGACAATTGTTAAGAAAAAAGAATCCCCAATGGTTACTTAGCTTTAGAAGACTTCAGGTTTGAAACTTGAAAAATGAAAATTTCAGGTAGCGGCTGACCGGCACTTGCGAACTGCTTCTGCTTTGGGCTCCCGTACAGCAAGAAAAGCTGATGTAATTGCATCAGCTGCATGTTTTATACCCCCTGACAACCTGACGTCATGGAAGAGGCGACAGCATCCGATGCAGAAATCCCAAGACTCTGGTAATCAGGCCGACTGTGGGCTACCTGCAGGCAAATAACCCAAGTGTGAGGACTGCAACAGTGAAACACGGACATGTACTGAGTGTTTCTGGCACCCAAGCTGCATTTTCTCCCTTTGAAACCCATGCTACAGCAGCCTGGGCACATGTGTAGAGGAGAGCCAGATACTTGATAAGACTGGTTTGGCTGTTATGTTCTGGGCAGGATACAACTACAAATATAGATGAAGGCTACTCAGCAAAGATACTGATGAACATCTAACAAATATTTCTATAAAACCCAAACATATGAAATGACATCACTACAATAAGTGGCCAATAAGACCCGAACAGCAGCATGCTAAAAAAATGTCCACTTTCTGTATTATAAACAGGACAAGTGATCCCTCCACTGAATCAAAATACTTTGCATACACTGAAACATCCCTTAGATAGAAAGATCTCGCTACAACCTTAAGCAATTAAGCTACCACACATTTTCTTAAACTTCAGAGAAGTAAAAATCTCTCAGTAAATGCTTATATGACCAAATCAGACAGACCTTACCAAAACAGACTCCATTTTAAAAAAATATACACACCTATATATACAAACTGCCCCAAGAGACACACGTGTTTCAGCTCACTGTCTTTTAAATGCATGACTCCTTACTTATTTTTACAAGTCTTTATTTATACATTTAAACTAACAAAGCCAGACTTCACTATCTGTGGACAGGACATGTTTTGCCCCCCCCCCCCACCCTTTGTTTTTCTGGTCGGGGCTCATCATTTTAGCATAACTTAATAGTCACATAACAGGACACAGCTGAAGCAGAAAGTGTATGTGGAGCTTTGATCTGGGAAGTCATTACAGATTAGGAACAACAAAGAAGTCTCCAGTAAGTTTGTCCAGTGTGATGATGCATAAAATTGTAGTTAAAGATTCACAGAATCTAACATAACATTTAAAATAAACCGATATCATGTTTCTGCCCAAGTTAAGTTAAAATAAACAGGTTCCTCCTGACTTATATAGGAAGACTTCACAGAATACCAAAATATATGGACATGTTCACAATTTGACAAACACAAACTAAACGTAGGGGAGTGAAGTCTAGACAAATGGAAATGGTGTTAGGCAGTGAAATATGTTAAATTGTGGGCAATATAAATTTATTAAAGGGGATTTACAATTACAAATATAGAAAAATAATTCTTTGACTTGCTCTCTGAAGAAATTACTGACTTGGTTTCACTAATATAATGAATGGAAAAATAACTTAAGAGACAGAATTAATTTATAGGTTGACAAAGGTTGATGAACAAGTTAAGTCACATATATGCTGCCACCAAACAATGACTACCTAATCAGATATTTTAGCATGATTCAAACACTGCTAACATTTGCAATATAAAATTTTGGTAAAAGAAAGTCAATGATACTGATACATGAACTTTTCAGAAGAAATCAGCAGCCTTAAGTGAACTTAACAGGGGAAAGCTATGATGGGAAATCACAGAACCACCCATCACTAAATCCTGATTACTAATTAAAGACTAGCCAAAGACAGACATCTAAAAGGTTTACTTTGCAGAGTAAGCTTTGAATTTTAATGAATGCAAGCAACAGATCAAAAACGTTCATTAAAAATGCAGATTCACAAACTTGAAACTATGAAGGGCAAAGAGGAATGGTTACAATATACCAAATGCAAAGGTTTGATTAAACAGTTTACTCCAAGTGTTGAAACCAAAATTTATTAGAAGATTTAAAAGTGTTCTACAAAATGATACAAAATTGTCTTTTGGTTACATTTATTCCCTTGACAAAGCCAACAAATAAAAGGTTGGCTATGGCTAATAAGGAAATCACTGGTTAATTAAAAACAAATTGTGTAATTGGTGTCCTTTAGTCGCATGTTAATGAATGCAAGGTGACCAGGCAGGTGGCAAGTAAATAAAGAATGGCTAACAATTAATCTCAGCATATTTCAGCATGCGTGGAGAAGTGGGGCAGTTTTCCAGAATGTGCAATGAACGCTGTGAAAAAGGTGATGCAGGCAATAATAAAAGTAACAATACAAGACTGAACTTTACAAAGATGGTCCAATCCCCTGCGATTGGACCCAAGAAGAATGTGACAGTGTTGAAGACCAGTCATGAATGATCCCTTCAGTGACAGTACAAAAATGAACAGGTCGAAGGATATCTTGTTAGTGAAACAATTTTTAGAAACAGTCTTCAGAGTGAAATAAAAACGGGGAGGAAGTTTTTAATTTCCTATGAAGGGGAGATAGGGACAGGAGTGAAAAAGGGAAAGGGTACTAAAAATTCAAACCTTTGACACATTAAGATCACGTCATTGTGGTTCTATATTTGATGCTACCGAAAAAGGAAAAAGTGAAAGAGTAAAAGATGTTTGACTTCAGTACTTGCAGTCTTACTGTAACTAGCTTGAAAAATCTAAGCAGAAGTCAAGTATTTTAGAATTAAGTATTAAGAGGGTAGGAGAAGGAGAGACAGCAAGGATTGTAGTACTTTCTGAAATAAAAATGGGTATGTCGTAAATATTCTAGAACCAAATGGTGAAAAATGTATGGTTGAGTATGTTATTTATCAGAAAGAATAACAATAAAGTCTTACTTTCTGGGAGGAAAACAAGGTGGAAAGTTTTGTCAAATTTTATTCAGCCATTTTTGTAATATCCTAACTTGGAGATCCAAATCATCCTTAACAAATCCAACTATTGCATAACTGCAAGATATAAATCTCCATCAACCGCAACCTAAGATCATGGAAATTAATAGCATCATTGAGGGGTTAAATATGAAATCAAATGCCTTCTTACAAGATTTCAATTACCCAAACACTGAGCATCTCGGCTGTACTTCAAAAAATAGGCAAGCTCAGTGTTCCCAAGACTACCAACGCACTGGTGTAAACAGTAAAACTACCTACAAGAGGCTTAGCTCTCCTTCACCTACCATCCCCCCCCCCCCGCATACTCACACCATGCATCTCCTCATTCCTGGTTAAATGTGACCATAAATTAGTTACTTTCTCTGTCAAGCTTAATGGGACCATCCCTCCACCAAATGAAGTCATCTTCAGGGACTTCTATGGGGGAAGCCTATTTCAGCTTGTAGCAGACCTGCACAAAATTCCAAACAATCCCCTGACAAATGGACCCTAATGAGAGAGCTGCCACATTCTCCTCCAATTTTACCAACATCTAATGGTAAAAAGGAGGAATAAACCTCTCTGGTTTACCTCGCACATTATTAATCTGCATAACCAAAAAAAGGAAATAATTAAAAAAAGTTGCAAGAAATCCCCATTCCTCTACCCTCAAGACCACAATGAATCATTCTTCAGTTATGTCACAAAACTAAGGAATAATGTTCAACAATGCACTGTGCTTATGAGTAACAATACCACAAAGTCCAATCCCAAGCATATAGCCAAATTTTTAGTAGACAAATTCAGTGTTAACTTGACCCCATCTACCCACACTGATGCACCTACTATCCCTGACAATTTATTTTCCTCTGAAAACACCTTAGAAAGAATAGTGTAAAATCTTACCATAACCATAGATGTCCTTCGCTTCCATGTTGCAGTATTCTAGATGTGGGATTTTCTGCCCTTAGGAGACTCGTACGTCAGCTCCTATACAAAAGGTTCAGCTTTGCTGTTGCATTGTGCGTGGGGCGTCACACGTAGGGCCATAAACCAGGGGCCTTAAATGTGACATCTGCACGCACAATCCTCAGAACTTGAAGGCCAGCAGGCAGAGAATAAGACCCAGTAGGAGGAATGCCAGTGGTTTTTAGGTGTGTGACTTGGTGTCCTACTGTAATATAGATAGGACAGGTAAGGAAGAGGAATGCCAGTGGTTTTAAGTGTGTGACTTGGTGTCCTACTGTAATATAGATAGGACAGGTAAGGAATAGGACCTGGGGGAACTGGTGGGTGGGAAGGAATACTGCAACATGGAAGAGAAGGACATCGATGGTTATGGTAAGACTGCACACATTCTATGTCCTTCTATTCCTATGTTGCAGTATTCTAGATGAGGGAGCGTACCAAAGCTTATGCGGATAAGAGGGTGGTGGTAGATGAATAGGGTTCTACAAGATCCTGCAGGATTGCCCTGGTGAATCATGTCCCAGCTCTGGAAACTTGGTCAAGTTTGTAATGCTTGGTGAAGGTGTGGATAGTGGCCCAAGTGGCTGCTTCCAAAATGGATGCTGTGTCTAGGCCCTTCATGAAGGCCCTGGAGGTGGACAGAGAACTAGTGCAATGGGTCTTAATTCCTACTGGAGGTTCCTTTCCATGGTGGGAGTAGCAGAGGCAAATAGCTTTCCTAATGCAGCATGCGATGGTTTGCTTGGGGACTGCCTTGCCCAGGGCTCTGAGGTGAAAGGAGACAAACAGCTGGTTAGTTTTCTTGATGGATTTGGTCTTGTCCATGTAAAAAGTACAGTTGTGTACACTTACCATAAATATAGATGTTCAAATATATTCACTGTTGCAGTCATTACATTTGGGTTATCTGCTTGCAGGTAGCCCTCAGTAGGCCTGATTAACAAAGTCTTGTGTCCTGCGTCAGTTGCTGTCCCTTCTTCCATGACGTCAGGTTGTCAGAGGTATAAAACATGCAGCAGACGCCATTACATCAGTTTTTCTTGCCCCAGATGTCAAGAGCCACCCTAATGGGAAGCAATTAAATATAAAATTACAATGCTATACCTTCAACAAAAAAGCAAATACACCTAAAAGGCTTTTAAGCACAGTAAAGGAAAGTAAAGGTACAGCCAAAAGAAGTTAGAGGGCTGGAGGTAGGGTAACCAGGATTGCAACAGTAAATACACTTGAACATCTACATTTATGGTAAGTGTACACAACTATACTATGTTCTTCATGTTTCACTGTTGCAGTCATTACATTTGGGTAGATTCCCAAAGCTATGGTTGGGAGGAGGAATTTAGATAGTATTACGACCAGCTATAAGGCTCTGCAAGACTGCAGTGGCAAAGCCAGCTCTGGATTTAGAGAAAATTGGAAAATGATAATGATTGCTGAAAGTATGTACAGAACTCCAGGTAGCAGCTTCTAGGATGTCCCTGGTAGGGACACCTCTGAGAAAGGCTGTAGAGGTAGATGCAGCCTGGTGGAGTGAGGTCTGATCCCCTGGGGGATAGGTTTTCCATGGTGCTTATAGCAAAAATTAATGCAATAGCCTATCCATTTAGAAATGGTTTGCTTTGAAATAGCCTTCCCCTCTGCCCCTGCAGCAAATGCCACCATCAGTTGTTTAGATTTCCTTTGAGGTTTATTCCTGTCCAAGTAGAATCTAAGTTGTCTGTGCACATCTAAGGAATGCAGTATCCGTTCCACTTTGTTCTGTGGATTGAGAAAGAAGACTGGCAAATGAATGGGCTGATTAAGAGCCACACTGGAAACCACCTTGGGCATGAAGGATGGATAGGTTCTGAGGGACACCCTGTCTGCATGAAAGATGATGAAAGGCTCCACTGCCATAAGGGCCTGTAATTCAGATACCCTTCTAGCTGAAGTGATTGCTAAAAGGAAAGCTGTTTTCCAAGAAAGAAATTTTAAGTCTGCAGTAGCAGCTGGCTCAAAAGGAGGTCGAGTGAGTTTCTCTAAAACAAAGTTAAGGTCCCAATCTGGGGTTGGAGCTCTCCTGTGTGGTCTCAAATTTTTGGCCCCTCTGAGGAACTGCTTGAGCAGTGGATGAGAGAAGAGCCGGGAGGTTCTGTGTTATGAGCTGAAATGGCTGAGGCATGGATTTTAATGGAGGAAAAAGACAGGCCCTTGTGAAGCATCTCAGTTAAGTATTGTAAAATCTGAGGTAAATTGGGAGCTGCTGTGCTCATCCCTTGAGACTGGTTCCAGTCACAGAATCTTTTTTCATTTTTCAGCATAAGATTTTCTAGTACTAGGCCTCCTTGCCTCTAAAATGATATCCATCACAGGTTTACTGAGGGATGGTAAAGGAAAGATTATGTAATTAGCCAGGCTGCAAGGTTCAGTTAGAAGCTGAAATTTGTCCAATTGGTATAGTTCTGGGAAAGAGGCAAACAGGTCTATATCTGGGCTTCCCCATTTGCTTGTCAACATGTTGAAAATCCTTGGTTCCAGTTTCCACTCGTGTGGGTCCATGAGGTTTCTGCTTAGTCCATCTGTCAGTATAATTAATTTTTCTGGCAGGGATTGAGCTTGTAGGTGCACTTGGTAGCTCAAGGCTGTGTACCACAATGTCATGGCTAGTCTGCAGAGGGGGTAAGAATGTGTACCCCCCTGCTTTTTTATGTACCACATAACAGTGGTGTTGTCTGTCTTTACCATTAGTTGTCCTGGAAGAATATGGTCCTTGAAGGCTGTCAGAGCAGTCTGTACAGCTAACATTTCTTTTTGATTGATATGCAGGTGCATTTGACTTGGGTTCCATTTGCCCTGAATGCACTTCCCTGCCAGGTGAGCCCATGAGTCCACTGTTAGAGTTTGGGTGGCAGGGGGTGGTGTGAAAGGTAGTCCCTTGTTTTGGTGACAGGCCTCTGCCCACCAAAGGAACTCTAGGCTTAAGCAATGTATGATAGGAATCAGTGCTTCTAGATCCTGAGAATGTTGACAACATAGGCTTTTTAGATACCACTGTAGTTTCCTCATATGCAGTCTTGCATATGGAATTAGAAGAATGCAGGAGGCCATGAACCCCAAGGCTTGCAGTATTTGTCTTGCAGATAGCAGGGTATTTGTGGCCACTTGTTTGAAATAGGTTGTCAAATGAATTTGTTTCTCTGGCGTGAGGTAAGCCATCTGGGAAGTTGTATTCAAGCTTGCTCCTAGGAATATAATTTTTGATAGGGTACCAGGTGTGATTTTGTTTTGTTTAGGGTGTACCCCAGACAAATTAGAACCCTTTGTACAAAGGCCAGATGATTCAAAATATGTCCTGGCTTTCTGTAGAAATTCGACAGTCGTCCAGGTATGGGTATATTTGAATATTTCTTTGCCTGCAAAATGCAATAACTGGAGCTGGGCACTTTGTGAATACCCTGAGCGCAGCAGATAAGCCAAAGGGCAGTGCAGAGAACTGATAGTGCGTGTAGCCTGCTTTCAAGTGCAAGTATCTTCTGCAAGATTTCCTGACTGGGATGTGCAGGTATGCTTCTTTTAAATCTAGTGTTGCCAGCCAGGCATCTTTGCCTAGCATAGGCAGTAATTGGTGAAGAGTCAGCATCTTGAATTTTGGAATCTCCAAAAAGGTGTTTAGAGTAGATAGGTCCAGGACAGGACGCCATGAATGGTCTTTTCTGGGTACCACGAAAAGTCTAGAGTAGAAACCTTGTCCCTTTTCCTCTTCTGGTACCAGTTGAATAGCCCCCATGCTCAAAAGAGAAAGTACTTGTTTTTGGGCCTCTGCCCACTGAGTTGGGGGTAGATCTGGCTACCCACCTGGTGTTGGTAACATGTGGAAATTAAATCTGTATCCTTGGGACACTATATTTAAAACCCATTTGTCCTGGGTAATGAGTTCCCAGTTTTTGGCCGGCAGTCCAATCTTTCTGCCTAAAGGAGCATTCAGTTGGGAAGTGCTTGGTAATTTTAAAAGCAAGTCATTGAGACAGTTTTCCATAGGGGGGGAGTCTTACTACTCCCAGGTTTGGGTGGGGAAACCTCCCACTGCCTAATCTTGTGTGCCCCTTGTGACTGAAACCTGGGGTTACTGCTGTGTCTGGGTTTGGCTTGAGAAGACCTGGAAAGGACCAATTCTTAGAGGGCCAGTAAAGACCTGGAAAGGACCAATTCTTAGAGGGCCAGTACCTACTAAATCTAGGAGGCTAAACTTGTAAGAAATCTTTAACAGTTTGCATAGATCTAGCTTTATCTTCCATCTTTTTAAGAACTTCCTCAGCCTTTTGCCAAACAGGCGGTCCTGATTTAAGGGAGCATCCAACAATTTAGCTTTAACATGATCAGGCAAACCTTGCTCCTTAAGCCAAGCATGCCTTCTGAGCATAGACCGAGTAACAGCAGCCATGCAAGAGGCCTCCGATGAATTAAACCCACATTGCAAAGTATGTTTTCCAACCTGTTCAGCAGAATGCATTAAATCCTGTAATTCTTTATTTTCAGCACAGTCAGGAATTAACATTTTCTGTTTAAGCAATCCAATAACATGTTGTTGATACTTTAACATATGAAACTGGCAGTTTAAAGCTTTCTTACCCCATCTATCCAGCGCCCTGGAGTCTCTATCAGAGGGGGTAGGATTTTTAGCAGTAGAAGCCTTAATGCCCTTGGGTCCCTGTGAAATAGCCTCTGGATCTGCAATAGGATTTTTAAAAAGGAACATGTGAGAATCAGGAACACTGCAATATCGGTCAGGTTTACTGGGAGCAGGAGGCAAAGAATCAGGGGCCAAACTAGATTCTGAAAAGGCATCATCAACAATGTCTAGTACAGGAGATATAGCTAAAGGCCTATGCTGAGGCAGGAGTAAGAAATCCCTAAGCCTCTTTTTTGAATCAGAAAAATCCTGGCTTTCCCAGTGGAAATTCTCCCTTAGAGTATGTAAGGACTCGCCAAAAGAAAAATCCTCTGGAGGGGAAGCAGAGGGAATAGAGTCCTTTACATCAGAATCCTCAAATAGATACGGGCAAATCCAGATCATCAGAAGAATCAGAAAAATCAGAATCCTGTTCAGAAGAATCATAAACAACTTCAGTCCTAGGTCTCTTAGAAGGGGGGATTGGCTTCCCCTGATTAGAGTTATAAGATCTTCAGTTATTCTTATCATTTGTTTTTTAGGCATAGAGGCCTGAGCATGCGGCCTGGGCGTCTGTTTCTTAGGCATGGTTCGAGATTTTGGCCTAAATGAAGGAGGCGTTGGTTTAACAGGCAAGTCCGTAGGCCTGAATACACCCTCAGAAGCCGGTGCCTGCACAGCAGCTCTGGACCCATCCAAGGTAGAGACATCCGCAGGTTCCATAGTTGAAGCATTTCACGGCATACCGGACTCCGACTGGGTCTCAGTAGAGGCCTGCGAGTCAGAAGTAGCAGGTATCGGGATGCGAAAGCACCCGAGTACCGGTGAACTGGCGACTGACTTAGGAGAAGCATCGTCGGCAGCTTTGGACCTCAGCGGCCTGTCTCTGTCCTTACCTTTGTGTTTTTTTCAGAATCCCGGTAGTCGGATGGCTAACCAACGACATTTCTGGATAATTAAACCAAGAAGCAAAAATATACCGATGACGGATAGTGAGCTGATTAAATAAAGCACAAAACAGACAGCAAGGTATGTTGTGGTCAGGGCCTAGGCAAGGAATACAGTACGAATGAAAATCTTTGAGAGGTATTTGTTTTCCACAAGTAATGCAATTATTAACTTTTAATGGCATCAGCAAGGAGGAAGAAAAAGTTTCCCCAACAGGTACTTCACTTTAGCTGAAGACTTCGGTTCTGAAACTCAAAAACGAAAATTTCAGGAGTCGGTCGACTGGCACTTGCGAACTGCTTCTGCTTCAGGCACTGCACAGCAAGAAAGACTGATGTGATGGTGTCAGCTGCATGTTTTATACCCCTGATGACCTGACGTCATGGAAGAAGGGACAGCAACTGACGCAGGATCCAAGACTTTGTTAATCAGGCTGACTGAGGGCTACTGCAAGCAGATAACCCAAATGTAATGATTGCAACAGTGAAACATGAAGAGCATCACACCTGTCATAGGTGTCTTTATGGGGTATCTGGAGCCCGCACTGGCACTTTCCCTTTTTCCCTGACATCAGCTAAAGGCTACAACAACCAAGCATTAGCAATAACAACTGGCAAAAATAAGAAAATTAGAAATCCAACAGGCTACTTTATCTTTAAGCTGCAACATCTGTGAAGAGGCGATTGTACGATGCGAATGTCATCTGCTGCTGACACGTTCTGAGGACTGTGTGCAGACGTCATATTAAGGGCCCTGGTTTATGGCCCTATGTGTGACGTCCCATGCACACTGCAACTGAAGCTTTTGTATAGGAGCAGACGTAAAAGTCGCCTGAGGGCAGAAAATCCCACATCTAGAATACTGCAACATAGGAATAGAAGGACATCACATCTTAGAATCCCTGTCAAAGCTAAAAATTATGTTTCTATGGCACCAGAAAACGTACCAGGCTGCATGCTCATTAACAGGTTCACAGGCAAATGCTAGGCTATCAGTCTGTACACAATTACAATCCTACCAACAACTAGAGGTCAGAGTCAAACGCTGTACCTCTGAGGAAAGACTTTCACCATTATGCCAATCCTTCCCAAATATGCAATATTTAAGCCTCTACTTAAACTGTTCAGCCTCAGCCTATTCAACAGGACTTGTCCCTGATGCTGGAACTGCCACTGTGAATCCTACACACAAGGGTGCCCCTCCCCCCACAGATTCAGTTAATTAATTACAACTCAGACTCAGCAGCCTTATAAAGAAAGGCCATGGAACAAATTGTAACAAAACTCATTTATTCTCACACAGGTAATTTAACTGATCTCGCCTCCACTCAGTTTGGTTTTGTAAAGAGGAGGTCTGTTTTCTGAACCTACTAGACTTTGTTGAAAGAATACAGAGGCTGTGGTCAGTGGTCACTCTGTGCATGCCACTTATCTTGACCTGATCACGGATTTTTATATTGTTCCCCACTGCTAGCTATTACTGAAAAGATAAGGCAAACAATATAAATCTCTATGTCTATTTGACAGATTGCAGACTGGTTATCTAACAGCTCCTAAGTACAAGTAATGAAATTTGCTGGTACCCTCTCTGAATGTAAATTGCAACCAGGGGGGTATCACAGGGATCAGAGCTAGACTCTCCTAGTTGACATTTACTTTGCAGACATCTAAGCTAATATCCATGAATTGAGCTAGACTAAGTTTGCTGTTGACTACAAGCTGAGCACTTTTATCCGCTCATCCACCAATACTAAACTACTCCAAAAATGGCTGGAATATGCACATACCTGGTGTACTGAAAACAGTCTCAAACTAAATGCAAAAAAGTGCAGTATAGTAGTGTTCAAAAAAAGATGTTCCCTCCTGCCGTTTAATAAGCGGCCCTCCTCTATAGAGATACAGTCATAAGAGATCTAAGTACTTATGTGGACAACGTGCTCTCACTCTATCATGACTCGATCACACCCAGGAAATCCACTCTGGCCTAGTTCATTTCCAAAGGAATACCTTCAAGATCCAAATAAGTGGTCTTACCACTACACTTCCCTTACCACACCCATTATCAAATACAATACCCATTTGGTAAGTACATATCCAAGCATACTGCTCGACTGGAATGGACCCAACAGTTTTTAACCTCTTCCACCAAAAAATTAAAGAACTCAAAACTCTTAACTACCCTGATAGATCAGCCCAACTCTCCTTATACTCAGTACCTACCAGCTGCTCCAAGATGACGTATTTCACTTTTTGAGTTGTTAAAGATACAGTCCTATTTGATCTCCTATTTCTTTGGAAAATCAGTTTATATTTATAAACACCCATATCAGGGCCTAAATTTACACCAACAAATAAGATGTGCTGGAGGGATAGGTTCCAAACTCAATGTATTCCCATCCTATGAAATAAGTTATCACTACAGGTAAGCAAATTAGTGCTTTAACTGCCTTTAAGGCTAGTCTTGATGACTTGATGGGCACTAGGGCTTATCATATGTAGCCTTGCTTGACTTGCAGGTAGAGGAGCCACTGGGCACTTTTCCTGCAGAAAGCAAGTCAAAACAAATCAGACATGGTTGAAGCAAAGCAGACAGTGGCTCTCATTATTTCTGTATGACTCACTTACTTCTACCCCTGTTTCTTAGTACCTGTCATTGTGCCTATCTTGGAATTCCTCTCTTGTGTTCTGGTGAGGCAGCTTCATCTGAAAAAAGCAATTCTTAGAGGACATTTTCTTCATATTAGAACTACGGCAGTACAGACAATTTTCCAAACTTCCTAACAGTGAAGTCAAAGGAAGTATGGATAAGGCAGTTAAGGGTATCGTGCTTTGGTTCCTAACAAAAGCCACTGTAGGTGAAGTTGTTGGTCACTGTGTTAAGATACAGACACTTGTTTTTATCTAGGATATCCAAATGCCACTAAAAATTAGACGACCTGTGAAAACAGATGAAATGAAGTTTAATCCAGTGAGCAGAGAGAGAGGATGGGTGCCACTGGAAAAATATAAAAGTGGCACCTCTCTAATACTGCCACACAGGACGGTAACAACCCTAGTACAGGGTGCAGTCTTGCTCTGTATAACTAAGAGCTCTGCTAAGAATGACAGACAAGTTGTGTATGAAATTAGGACTTTACTCCGACGTACATACCTATGCACACAAACTCTGACACACTGAAAAATCTGTGCTTGACATTTATTTAGTTTGACAATCCTGAAAAAATTATGAGTTGTATGCTTTCTTAGCTAATGAGCTCAGAAATACTTTTCATGTAAAGTCTGCAGAGTTCACTGGACATCGTGCTACGAGAATGAAAGGACTTCTACTAGCAGCAGCATCTACAAGTGAGAGAAGTAATGGGGATGTGCATTAACTTCTTTCAGTTAGATGTACTGTGGCTCAAATAGATACAATTAAAATTGGTCCTTCTAGGTAAGAATGTTTTCTTTACTTTTTTTTCTGTGTTGTAGAAAATAAGCTAGGAGTCTTATTTCTGCAGTAAATTAGAAATTTCAAGACTATAAATGTTAGGTTCTCCATGCCTTACCTATGGGTTCTTCAGAGCTTCCACTGGGTTTGACTTCTGACAGCTCATAGTGAGACTTTGGTTCTTCAGTGCCACTCACTGGAACAGGAACAGGAACAGGACTTTTAGCCTCAGTCTGCGCCACAGATTCTGCAAAATGACAAAAATCCCATTAAACCACCTACTACATGACATTATTATGCTGTACTTTCTTCACAGCAGGAACCCCATGAACATAAAGGTTACACTGAGTTCAAATAAAGGTCAAACTGCATGGTGTGAAATTCCAAGAAAATATGTTATACAAAAATAGCAAAAGCCCTCATTTACAGGGAAAGTACAATTGTCAAACTAAATTTACCATAAAAGGAAATTGTTCCAATACATCAATGCTGCAGTAGTCTAGATTATATGGATCCTAACCCCTGTGACTGGCCAGCTTTCAAAGCTCTTGGGTGTCTTTCATGCACTCTGTCTGGAACTTGAGAGAAGCTCCATAAATTGACAGCTACAACATAAATCTCTTAACAGCTTTTTTTTGCCTAAAAAAAGGAAAAAAGGAAGGCAAAAGCTCTGAAATAACAACACTAGGAGTAGGAAACCAAACCAACAGTAAACTATGCACACAAGGGTATATACATTCATACCCCTAGCAAAATAAAAGGAAAAAAAAAACAGAATAAAGGGGTCTGGGAAGAAGGCAGGCTACTACAACAGTGATCTATACGAACATATACTGTATGTACACGCACATACAATTGTTCAACATATAGATCACTGTAGCAGTAACAAAGACGTTTGGCTATAGTACGCATTGCTTAGAAACTAAGAAGGAAAGAAGCCAATAAAATTAAAGGAAAACTCTGTCTTAGAACTTAAAAAATGTATTGTTTCACTCTTTCTGTTTTCTGTGTTATTTTAACATCTTAATATCATTGCTTCTTACAGAATTTTAATGTTTTCTGCAAAATGGCTGTCAATGGGGCTTGACATATCAATTTGATCTTATTTTTCTTCAAGCCTTTCTCTTTCTCAGAATCCATTTCAAGTCTACTTTATATGCGTCATGCTAGTCATAAGGAAGCAGTGGTGTAGTCCCATTCCATTAACATATAGTGGAATTAGTGTCAGTCACTGTTATCTTGTATACTGTCTGTAACGGGACTGTTTCTTTTATTTCTTGAATGGTCCTCATTTGTGTCTCCGGGATTGTTTTACAGTATACTAAGGAATTATTTTTGTGTCTCCGGGATTGTTTTACAGTATACTAAGGAATTATACAGCTGCAACCAAAAAAAGAAGTTATGTACTTACCATAACGTTCCATGTGAGTTGTTCATCTCGCCTTCATTCATTACTGATGGGTTTGGAGCAGATCCCTCGGCTCCAAGTCGGCACCTACTGCAAAGCTTGAGGATTTCTAGTAGCTTGAGGCCAAGTCCCTATCCCATGATGCACCCTGAGCTACCTCCAATCTTGTTTGCTGTGTAAAATAATACCATATGTCATTCTATAACTCCATAAGACAAAGTATAGAAGGGCTGAGTGACCAGGAAGGATATACCATCTCTGTCTTCTGAAAGCCCAGGAGGGGGTAGGAGGGAGGGACGTAAGAATAAAGGCGAGATTAACAACTCACTTGGAACATTATGGTAAGTACATAACTTCTTTATGTGAAGTTGTTCTATCTCGCCGTTCATTCTTTACGGATGGGTAGCATCCCAAGCACCATCAACCTCGGGTGGCTCACGGGAGTGTATTTCTCAGGACCGTGGAGCCAAAAAAGGAGGCCCTGTCCCTAGAGGCCCTGTCAACTTTGGAATGAGTGATAAAGGTATGAAGTTTTGACCAAGTGGCTGCTGCGCAAATGTTATCAATAGGACGTCTGGCAGAAAAAGCAGATTATGTAGTAACTGCTCTGGTTGAGTGAGATTTAATTTTATGCTGCAAGGGCATATTGGCAGCTGAATAAGCAAAGGTGATGCAATCAAATAACCATTTAGACAGAGTTTGTTAGCCACTGGCATACCATTCCTGGAATCTAAGAATGAAACAAAAAGCTAGTCTGATTTCCTGAAATCTTTTGTTTTATCCAAATAAAATTTGAGCTGTCTGCGAACATCAATTTTGTGCAGCATGTACCCTAAATTGTTGGAATGGCCGGGGAAGAAAACTGGCAAAACAATAATTTGGTTGAGATTAGTTTCAGTGCAAACTGTGGGTAAGAAAGTGGGGTTTGTTCGAAGTGAGACTCTGTCAGCATGAAAAATCAAATAAGGATGCTTGATGGATAAGGCCTGAAGCTCTGACACACTGTGAGCAAAAGTTGTTGTTGGTTGTCTTTCGGATTTTCCTGGTAAGGGGTCACCACAGTGGAACTCTAGTCCGCTAATGATTGGCAGTAGATTTTTACGAAACGCCGAGGTGCCAGCTCGACGCCCAACCTTCAACAAAGGCACACCCATTTACGCACGCATGTCTTTTGAACGCTACCCAACCGCGTGGAGGACATTAAGACTCCACACAGAAGGCACTCCCAAGCCCAGCCGAAAATAGAACGGGAGAACCTCTTGCTGTGAGGTAACAACGCTACCGCCGTACCACTGCGGCAATCACTCTGCGAGCAAAAGTAATAACCACTAAAAAAGATGGTGCTCCATGACAAAAATCTGAGGTCACATGAGGAAGCTGGTTCAAATGGTGGAAGAATTATATGGAAAACCTGCTGCAGCTCCTTTATTAAATATCATTGTTAAGAATTCTAGAATAGAGGCCATAGGGGCTTGGTAAGGATCAATATTGTTTTTTGAGGCCCATATAGAAAATTTTTTCCATTTGCTGAGATACAGCTTCCTCAGATGATTTGTGGGAGGATAGGAGAATTTGCTTCGTCTCATTAGAAAGGTTATAGAACCTGGCAATGATGGGAATTGGAGCAGCCAAGCTGTCGGCTTCAGGGACTGCAGAGAGGGATGAAGTTCCCTTGACGAGTTCATTAGGTCTGGAACTGGGCTCAGAATCCAGGGGTCCACCAAAAGATGGAAGTCGAAGGAAGGGGAACCAAATCTGATAAGGCCAATAGGAAGCTATTAGAATGATGGTCCTTCCCAGGGCCTTGGCTTTCTGTAGTACCTTGGGTATCAACGGGATTGGTGGGAATACATAGAGACGACCCAGGGGCCAGTCGTGAACAAGCGAGTCCCTTGGGGCTTCTCCTGGAGGGGGAATCAGGGCAAAATAACTTCTGCATTTGGTGTTCATGTGACTGGCAAAAAGGTCGCAGCAAGGCTGGCCCCACCTGCGGAATATCCTGTCCCCTATATCCATCTTGAGGGACCACTCGTGGGGCAACAAAATTGCTCTGCTCGATTTCCCTAGGATGTCCATTGCCAACAGAAAGCGCTGGGTGGAAATAGCCCACTGCCATGCTCTTTAGAGGGCCTCGTGACAAAGGGGGTATGATCTGGTTCCTCCTTGTTTGTTCAAATACCAGACCACTGACATGTTGTCCATCTGAATTGCAACCGTACACAGAGGAAGAAAGTTCTGGAAGTACTGCAATGCCAAAAGTACTGCTCTCATCTCTAGGACATTGATATGCAGATGTGTCTCTTGATCGGTCCATGTGCCTTGGGCTGTCTTTCCCTGAAAATGCCCCCACCCTATCAGGGAAGCGCCTGTGGTCACTGTGGCAGCTGGAGGGGTAGCACAAATGAGCATCCTATCGCAACATGAAGTGAGGTCAACCACCACTGAAGATCCTTTTTGCAGGAATTTGTGACCATTATCATGTGAGACATGGGGGAGCTCTTGGTAAGACCATTGAATGAACAACAGCCACTGTAGTATCTGCATGTGCGTACGACACAGTGGTATGGCTAGAATTGCTGCTGCCATCAAACCTAACAATTTCAGAACTTCTGATGCTAGGGCTTTGTTTTTGAATATCAGAATGAGGACATGCTGGCAGAAAAGTAAGACACTTTCTGCTGGAAGCCTTAGCGTGGTGGTGTCCAATTCTGCTCCTATAAAGATGATATGCTGCAATGGTGACAAGGCAGATTTTTCTGAGTTTATTGTACTACTCAGCTGACTGCAAAGTGACAGAGTGGACTCCCTGGCCTGAATGAGTTGATGCATAGCGGTGGCGGGTAAGGAGCCAATCGTCTAGGTGCGAAAATACCTGGAATCCTAAACATCTCAGGTGAGCCATGACCACTGCTACGCATTTGGTGAACACTCTGGGAGCTGTATAGGTTCATAGGTTCATACTAGGCTATCTGCCCTAGGGCATTTATAAGCCTAGCCAGAGTGTGTGTGTGGCTTTCACCACCCCTTAGGATGAGAATACTATACCCATTAGTTTGCTGTGCCTCTGTCCAGCAGTGATACAGAGATGATTCCCGGGGTAAACCTACGATCTCCCATCCACTCGTCAAGATTTCTCTTGAACAGAGTCAGTGAGGGACTCTGCCTCACATGGACTGGGATTCTGTTCCATAGTGTAGGGAGTCTCTGGGTGACGAATCTGTCCCTCCAGCATGTCCTATTTAGATCCGTGTTGAGGTTTAAGTCTCTTGCTCTCGTGGCTCTGGTGGATTTGGATTTTTTGAGGTGGAGCATGTCCATTAGTTCCGGGTTGGACATGGCCTTGTATGTCAGGCACAGATCACCTCTGAGCAGACGGTATGCGACTGAATAGAGCTGGAGTTTCTTCAGTCGGGCATCGTATGACATATGTTTGAGCCCCTTTATCCTTTTGGTGAGGAACTTTTGGGGTCTTTCCAACTGCTGCAGGTGTCGGGTAAGGTACATTCCGAATGGGGCTTTGTACTCAATCATTGGTCTGATAAGTGAAGAGTACAGGGGTACAATGACCTCTCCTGATCTGGATGTGAATCCCTTCATGATCAGGTGGGCAATGTAGAAGGTCTTCCTAACCACTTTGGCAATGTGAGTGTCAAAGAGAGGTTACTGTCAACTTGGGTCCCCAGGTCCCTGATAACTTCTTCCGTGTTTAATGGATTACCACCTATGTGGTAATTAGGGGTTACCTTGTTTTTCCCAAAGGGTATGACTATACATTTTTTGGCATTTAGCTTAAGGCCATGGCTCTGGCACCAGTTATCCATTTCTATGGGACCTCTCTGGAGGATGTCTGTGTCTGATGGAGTGTCAATTATGGTGCCCAGTTTGCAGTCATCTGCAAATTTTGTCAGCCACAATCCCCCTATTTTTGCCTGCACTTCAGAAAAATAAATGCCGAACAAGAGGGGGGCCCAGGACTGAGCCCTGTGGGACACCGCTCGTGACCGGCTTAGAGTCTGACATGGCACCAGCAACTCTAACCCTGTGTGTTCTGTCCTTGAGCCAGTTTGCAACCCATCTTGTGACATATGGGTTTACATCTAAGCTGGTGAGCTTTTCTATGATGCCCGAGTGGGGTATTGTGTGAGCAGCTTTTGCTAGGTCAAGGTAGGCTGTGTGAACTGCCTTACCCTCATCAATGGCCTTAGTGACTGTTTCAAAAGTCGACCAAGTTCAAGAGGCAGGATCTGCCCTTGACCAAGCCAAATTGGGTAGGATCCAGTGTCTGTAGGTCCCCAATGTCTTTATTTATGAGTTCCATTATGATCCTCTCCATAGCTTTGCAGACAAGGCTCATCAAGCTTATGGGCGGTAATTTCAGGGTCCGTAGAAGCACCGCCTTTGTGGAGTGGGACCACAGTTGCCGTCGCCATTCTTTGGAGTGCATTATCCTGTAGTAAGGCTAAGATTAAACAGCAGCCTTATGTGTGGGTTTAGTTCCTCATTGAGTTCGTGTAGCACACAGCCGGGGACACCATCCGGTCCCATTGATGCTGTGTTTTTGCTTTAGAGAGAGCAGCTCTCACCTGGGCATCTGAGATGTTTGGGAGGCTAGACTCTGGTGGGATAGATATTTCTCCTTTTGGGGGAGAAATTTGCACTGAACCTGTCTGCCAGTATGTTGGCAATGTCTGTGGGCTCAGTGATTTTTTTATCATTTTGGACTAATTCTGAGCATATCTGGGAGTTTCCATCCAGGTTTCTAACATAGCTAAAGAAGGCCTTATGATTGTCTTTTGTGTCATTAGCGATTTTTCTCTCAAAGTTGGCCTTGGATGATTTTATGAGTGATCGTAGTTTTTTGCTAGTATTGATCAGAGATGCCTTCCCTTTTAGGGATTTTACTCTGTCATGTAGTAGCTTTCTCCTCTTGTTGTAGAGTTTGTTTATGGCTGGGGTCCACCAGACCGGGCCTGCCTTTGGTGGAAAGGGTCTTGATTTTATTAGGGATTGCTTGATCCATACATTCCTGGAGGTGCTCGTAGAAGGCATTTGTAAGGGTTTCAGCAGCGTGGGTTGTGGTTTCCACTGGCTCGGGGCCTTGAAGGATACCACTCCAGTCTTAAGAAGTGTGAAGTTTGCTTTTGAGAAGTTCTCCACTGTGGTCTTTTCTGCTGGGGTGGGGCGGGATGTGGATCTCCAGTGAGATTAATTTATGGTCTGATCTCACCAATGAGGGATATACTTCGGTGTGGAGCATTTTGTCCCCATGTTTGTGATGATCAGGTCTAGTATATTTTCTCCTCTTGTGGGAATGGTGACTAGTTGTTCCATAGCATTTGAGTTTATGAACTCCAGGAACCTTTGGGCTAGGGTGTTGGGGCTTGAGTAATGTTCCCAGTCTATGTTTGGGTAGTTGAAGTCACCCAATATGATGGTGTTTGGAGAGACATTCATACTCTCCAGTGTCTTCAGGAAGGCTGTGTGGGTTTCCTGAGTTTGAGAAGGTGGTCTGTAGCATGTTACAAACTGTAGGGCAGTTTTACCTATGGTTAATTGCACCTGGATGGTCTCTGATGCTTCTGCGTTGCCACTAACCTGGAGGTGTGGGTATCCTTTATGAATATGGATACTCCCCTCCTTTTGTGGTTCGGTCCGGATTTTGGGGCGGAGCATGATATGAGGTATAACCTGATAGTGCTGGGGTGCTCTCAGGAGCCTTGAACCAGGTTTCAGTCACAGCACAGACATCGATGTTCTCCATACTGAGGAGGGCTTCGAGGGCGTGCATCTTGAGGTTTAGACTTCTGGCATTGAGCAGTATTACCCTTAGTTTTTCTCCATTTTTGTTTTCTAGGGCGGTAGGTTTATCATTTGAGCCTTGCCTAAGAAAGGCACTATGGGGGTGGCAAGAGCCTTTGCCAATATCCGGAAGCCCAGGGGTGTCAGGTGCAAGCCGTCCCTTGCGAAGCAGCGTGGCTTGTCAAGCATGTCATCCCAGGCAGACAGACATTGGATCCCCTTAGAATGACACCAGTAATTAAGCCAATTATTAAAGCTGATCATTTTGTCTCTGTATTGTGGCATCATTCTTGGTGAGGGTAGGATACTGCTCAGGGTCAGGGTCATACCGGCCTGGGCTACATAATCTGCGAGCTACTCTATGTCTCTTTTCATGTAGTCCAGGGAGGTACGTCTCAGGTCGTTCACACCGGCATGGACAATGACTGAGTCATACTTGTACTTGCTGTGAAGTGACCTGAGTGCTTGTGTTATGTGGCGGATTCTAGCGCCTGACAGGCAGCTTACTGTGATCTTTTCCTTGTTCAGTCTGGTGAGTGGGACGTCAGTGTGTCTGACTATGGAGTCACATAACAAGTGTGTCTGGCATTGTGTTTGGCCTTAAGGGCTGTGACTGTTTAGCACACTGACTTTGAGAACTATGTGTTGCATGTCTTATGTCTTGAGGTGGCAGTTGCTTGGGTGTCTGCTTTGGAGGCCTCTGTAGTTTTGGTAGATTTTTGATCAGTGCCTCCGAGTATGTCTTTGTGTGTTTATGTGTTTGTTTTGCAGTTGTGATAGTTCTATGTGAAACTGGGTTTGTGGTGTGCGTGGTTTCCTTCTCCTCCTGTCTGGTCTTGCCAGTCCTGAGTTGAGAGAGCTCAGCCTCCAGTTTGGCTATATAGTTGCATCTATCACATGTATTTGTGTTTTGTGGGAGAAGGAGTGGGTTGTCTGTGTACATGAGGCAATTGTAACATTGCCTCAAGATGTAGTGAGACCAAAGGGCAGAGCTCGAAAGTGGTAATGACCGTCTCCCAGCCAAAAGCGCAGATGATCTCTGGATGGCCTTGCCATTTTTATATGGTAGTACACATCCTGGAGATCGAACACATCCAATTGTCTTTCCATAAGAAATGAAGCATTGACTGAAGAGTGACCATCCGAAACTTCTCTTTCTTTACAGATTTGTTTAGTCTGCTGAGGTCCAATAAAGGTCTCCAGTCTCCTGTCTTCTTTGGAACTAAAAAGAATCTTGAGTAAGTTCCAGATCTTGTGTGGTCTACTGGGACTGGTTGAATGACTCTTTTAGCAACATCTGGACCTCTCCTGCTGCTTGTTCCCTGTAACTGGGTGGAACGTCCAGGATTTTCTTTGTAGGTGGAGGGGGTGTGGTAAATGGGATGAAGTATCCTCTGGAAATGATACTTTGTACCCAGTTGTAGTTTATTATTTTGGGCGTCTGGATACAAAAAAAGTGACCCACTGGTAGGGCTTCCCAAAGAAGTGATCTCTGTCGCCCTGGTGTTGCAGACCCCCTCTGCTGTGAGGGCAGCATCTTCCATTATTGCCCTTTCCTCTGCTCCTGGAGGGGGATTTCACCACATGTGTCCTGAAAGGCTTCTTTGGCTTTTCAGAACCACATTTTCCCTCACCTTTGACCCTTGGGGTAGGGTCTGGTAGGGGTGGAAAAACAGACCCCAACGGCAGTGTCTTTCCGTCCTGCTCATACATGGTTAAGGTTTGACTTTAAGCCCGAAAAAGGATGAGCCATCAAAGGGGGTATTCACGAAGGATGACTTGAAGGGCTCCACGAAGGAACACAGGCGCATCCAGGAGTGTCTTCTAAGAGCAACTCCTGTACCAGCTGCCCTACTCATTCCATCAGCTGCATTAGAAATGAGGCGCATGGACGAGTTCACTATAGAATTGAGGGTAGCAAGCTGGGCGGCAACTTTGTCTGTAGCTCCTGCAGCTATTGTACCCTGAACAGCATCTCCCAGCTCTTTAAGGAGATCTCTTTGTAGTCTGGTAAAATGGGTTAAACAGTTAAACAAAGTCGCTGAACATGTGCTTCTCATATCTATCCATGATCCTGGAGTCTCAGTTAGGAGGCTAGATAGATGAGGAAGTTTCAGACACTTCCTTTTTGGTGGCTGCCACCAACACCATGGCATTGACTGGCACACCTTTTGTCAAGAAGGATTTATCTAGGGGGGCAGATATGAACTTAGCAGGCCTCCTAGGGACAGGCTCCATAGTACCCAGAGACTCCCATGTCCTTCGTAAGACCAGCTGCATAAGCTCATCGAAGGGCGGAGACACCCAAGAGGTGGAGGGCTGAGACCAGAAAGCCTTCAGGAGGACTGACTCATCCTCAGTAGGATTGGTTGACTGCCAGTCATCCCTCTGCCTAAGGATTTCCAGTATCTCAGCAAATGAGATATCCTCAGAGGGGGACCCTTCTGATTCATCCAAGTCGGTGTCAGATGTTAATGACTCCTGAGGGGAGTCCAAATGTTTCCTCTTATACACACTCTTCCTGGGAACCTCATCAGTGGGAGCATCTGGGGAGGTCTCGGAAGAGCATGGGCCATCCAATGGGCCTTCCTGAGGCTCTGAGTCTTTGCACTTAGCAAGGATCTGTGAGGCACAAGCAGACACAGGCACTTCAGGGGATAAAGAAGCCGGACCTGAAGTTGAGGATGTCTTGGGAGACATAACTCTCCTCATAGCATTGAAGGCACCTCTGCTCCGATGCAAAGGGGCCGACGGATCCAAGGAAACCACAGATACCCCGGCACCAGGACAGTGGGCTCCGAGCCCGAGGTAAGAGCCGAAGCCCCGAGAGGCAGAGTTGGAACCGACAAGTCAGTTCGACTATCGTCCCCGGACCTGACCAGAGAGTGTCGGCTCCTAGAGTCCTCGATCGGTGCTGAGGACATCAGAGTGAATGGAGCCAAAGACATTGGAGCAGGTGTCGGCTCCGAAGGCTCCACAATCAGCAGGTCCGACTCCTCCAGCTCAGAAAGACCGGCATGGCTCGGAGGAGGAAGAGATATAGCTGGCATAAGGGTCTTCGGCTACAAAGCCTCCTGGGTCGGAGCAGATAATTTGGCAAAAGCCGGTGCCTATAAAAGCTTCTGCACCACCCGATCCACATCCAAATCAGATAAGCTTACAGAAGATAAAGATAATCGGACTGATGATACCAACTGGAGTAGATGCGATTTAGGAGTTTCGGATACTAGTCCCAAGACAGGAGACCAGCTCTGAAAAGAAAAGACAGTCTGCTCCGAGACCTGTAGAGCCGATGTCACAGACTCTCTTGATTTTTTTGATTCTCCAGAAGTCTTGGAGAACTTTGAGGACTTACCAGATCCATCCTGGTCACTCAAAGCCTCCTGGAAAGAAGGTTTCAACAACCCCCTATCAATAAGCTTCCTTTTTCTCTGTTGGAGGACTCTAGAGGAAAAAGAATGACATATAGAACATGTTTCTTTAAGAGCAAGGCACCCAAGAGCAGTAGACACAATTCACATGCCAGTCAGTAACAGACATCTTTTGTACACATTTAGGGCATTTTTTTAAACCCTGACTTAGGGTGTTTGTCTTTGTCATCAGCCATGACAGAAGTGGACACACCCAACAACAGCAAGTATAAATTAGCCTTCTAATGAAAACCAGGCTATCAGTGCGACACACACACACACCCACACCCAACCACCCACACAAAACCCTTAACTAAGGCTAACTACTCAAAAGCCTTCTAATAAAAAACAGGCTAAGATAACCACACAAGCCTAAAATTAAGGCTAACAAGCACACACACACAATGATTAAACAGATAATCTGAACAGCAAGTGAAGTGTAAAAATACTATGCTGTTGAAAAAATGTGACAAAAGGTCACTGAATAAACAGTTACTATACACTAAGTAATCACACTATACTATGCTAATAAGAGAAGTGACAAAAGGTCAATGAACAAGCAATTTTTTAGTCAGAAATTTTAAATAAGCCTATCAGAAAAAAATGAGGCTAAATATAAAGCTAAGAAAAACACACAGGGAAGGGAGCACTACAGAAAAGGCTTTAAGAGCCTATCTTAATATCTAACTATTTTAATGATAATCCAATAATAAAACCTAAAAATAGAAAGATAATAAATTTATTACTGGCCGGAGCTAGCAAGGACCTTCGATCAGTTGTAGCGGCAAACTAGATCTGAGGTAACTCAGGGTGCATTATGGGATAGGGACTTGGCCTCGAGCTACTAGAAATCCTCGAGCTTTGCAGTAGGTGCTGACTCGGAGCCGAGGGATCGGCTCCAAACCCATCAGTAAAGAATGGACGGCGAGATAGAACAACTTCACATCAGTTGCTAAATTGCAGGCCTTTGCTCAAAGTATCTTTTTGTAGCCCAAGATGAACTGACAGCCACTCCCCCCTACACTTGTGGTGCACCTACAAGGTGCGAAACTTTACAAGAATTACAAGAAAAAGTATTTTCTGACTTCTCTAAATGTCACAGACATCTTTGATACTACATTCAAGTCATCATAAAATGTACCGTACAAGCATCAAACATTTAAAGTTTAAAGCTTAGCATTTCTACACTGTAATGCTGTTCATGTAAATTTGTCAAGAGGTGATGGCTGCCTTTGAACCATTGACTGTTCTAATTGCTCTGTTGTGCTATGAAAGGCCTGGCTACACTGGAAGCAGCTATGAATCACTAAGTTCTCTTCCACTCTGCAACTGAAAACAGTTTCACACATCTCTGTCTTGTTTAAAGCAGCCTAAGCGGTCCTGACTAGAAATGTCTATGATATATCATGCAGGTATAGACAAATTCCTCTGCAACTTATGTGAGAAGTTATGCTTAAAAAAAGTGGGTGGTCTTTCCTTTCCTTTGATGCCAAATCAAGGAAATGAAAGTTTTAGAAAGTACAAGCAGGTTTCAAGTATCTACACAGTACTGGAATCGTACTGTAGAGACAAAGGCAACCAAGACTTGAGTTAAACTGTATGAGAAGGTGGAGTTTTCCTTTAAGGCTGCAGGAGTCCCTGAAGGGTGGTCCTAGCAAAGGCTGTTCTGGACCTACAGAAGGAATCTTGTTTGTAGTGCTTTGTAAAGTTATGTACAGAAGACCTCATTACTGTCTCTAGAATACTTGGGCCCTAAACATGCTGGAACTGGATTATGAAGAATATAACAGACGGTAATGGCCTGAGACAACCTGGAAATAGTCTGCTTTGACATATGTTGTCCTTTCCCCTTATATACATAGAAGACAAAAAGCTGATCAAGCTTTCCTGAAGGCTTGAGTTTTGTCTAAGCAGTATCTGAACTGCCTGTGCACATCTAGAGTGTGAAGAATCTTTCCTCTGTTGTTCTTGGGTTCAGGAAACAGGACAAGGAGATTAATAGTCTGGCAAAGTAAACAGACTACTAGGCATAAAAAAAATAGTTCTTTAAAGAAAAAAAATGTCCTTGTGAAAAATGAGAGGGTTGACTCACTGTTAGTGCTATAAGTGCACGTATCTCTCCTAGCAAATGTCAGAATAATGAGTGAAAGGTCTTCTATGTTAAGAACCTAAATATGGTCTGATGAGCCATTTCAAAAAGAGAGACTAAGCTTTTCAAGCACAAAGTTGAGTGTCCAAAGAGGAGCCACATGTTTCCCTAGGTGGATGCATATGCAAAATCCCTTTCAAAAACTGCTTAACATGAGAATAGTTGGAAGTGGAGATCTAAAGGCAGACAACCATGATGGAGTAAATAAAGGCCAGAGGACAGCAACTCACAAATAATCAAGAACTACAGGCAGACAGGGTTGAAGACCATCCTGTTTTTTGGAATGGCAACAACTAGAAAATATTTTCCACTTGCATATGTATCTATATCCAGTTTTTTATCTATATTATATTCTCCGTCTCTCTACGTGTGTGTGTATGTAGGTACATGGGATCACTAGACAATCTTGAAATAGTGAAATGTCGAATTTCAGTATTTCGAGACTAAATAGTTTAAAACCCACATACAAGAAAACCCAAAACTGCAGAAAGCACAGGCATAACACACACCAGCATAGCGTGCACACACAGGCACCACTGTGCACACACACAAGCACACACACACACACAAGCACACACACACACACACACACACAAGCACACACACAAGCACACACACACACACACACACACACACACAAGCACACACACACACACACACACACAAGCACACACACACACACACACACACACACACACACACACACACACACACACACACACACACACACACACACACACACACACACACACACACACACACACACACACACAAGCACACACAAGCACACACACACACACACACACAAGGACACACACACACACAAGGACACACACACACACAAGGACACACACACAAGGACACACACACACACAAGGACACACACACACAAGGACACACACACAAGGACACACACACAAGGACACACACACAAGGACACACACACAAGGACACACACACAAGCACACACACACCTACCTAACTACACAAACTAAACAACAAACACAACATAACACACACACACACACACACACACACACACACACACCTACACTACTTATAAGGCTGCGCCCCCGACATGCCCCTACTTATATATACTAACTCTGAGGTCGCACTAAACACACAAACACCTCCACTACACACACTTATACACACTAAAATCCCTACCCAATACCCTTACATAAACACCAGTTACCTGAAACCTCAGATAAATCCACAAACTGCACACCACGACAGCGGATTCAACATTTCTGCATTCGACATAGTGCAGTTTCACGTAACTGCACTTTCCACTATTCAGTCTTGAAATAATGAAATTCGACATTTCAGTAATTCGAGATTGTCTACTGCACCTAAGTTTATACACACGTACATAGCCACAAAGATCTATATGACTTCACAATGAATAATCAATCGCCTGTGAGTTTGACTGAAACACAAAAAGTACAGTTGTGTACACTTACCATAAATGTAGATGTTTCAGTGTATTCACTGTTGCAGTCATTACATTTGGGTAATCTGCTGGCGGGTTTGCCCTCAGTCGGCCTGAATTCCAAAGTCTTGGGTCCTACGTCAGTTGCTGTCTTCTCTTCCATGACGTCAGTGGTAAAAAAACATGCAGCAGACGCCATTTTCTTTAGTTTTTCTTGCCCCCGATGTCAGCTGCCCCCAAAACGGTAGCAATTATACATACACACACACACATATATATATATATATATATATATATATATATATATACATGCATCAATATAAACTTTACCTTCATCTACAAGCAAATACACCACATAGGTTGTAGAAGATAGAGAAGGAAAGATAACCTTTAGAATGACAGGGGAATGGCGGGAGGGTAACCTGGACTGCAACAGTGAATACACTCTAACATCTACATTTATGGTAAGTGTACACAACTGTACTATGTTCTTCGTTTTTCACTGTTGCATTCGTCATATTTGGGTAGAATCCCAAAGCTATGGTTGGGAGGCTGGAGCTAAACAGCATTAGGTGCGGCTATAAGGCCCTGCAGCACTGCAGTGGCAAAGCCTGCCCTGGACTTGGAGAAAAGAGGCAAATGGTAATGATTTGTAAAGGTGTGAACAGAACTCCAAGTAGCAGCCTCTAGAATGTCTTTGGTTGTTACCCCTCTGAGAAAGGCTGCTGAAGTAGCTGCAGCTCTGGTGGAATGAGACCTAATGCCCTTGGGCACAGGTTTACCATGGTGTAAAGTAGCAGAAACAGATGCAGTGGCTTATCCACTTTGAAATTGGTGCTTTGATATAGCCTTTCCTTCTGATCCTGCAGCATGCGACACTAGTAATTGTTCAGTTTTTCTTAGAGCTTTAGTCCTGCTCAAGTAGAACCTTAGCTGCCTGTGTACGTCCAAGGAATGCAGAATTCTCTTCCCTTTGTTCTGCAGATTTGGATAAAAAGTTGGCAGATGAATTGCTTGGTTAAGAGCCACACTGGAAACCACCTTAGGCATAAAAAGTAAGATTTGTCCTCAGAGACACCCTGTCTGGGTAAAAGGCTCTACAGCCATAAGGGCCTGTAGCTCTGAAACTTTTCTTGCTGAAGTAATTGCTAGTAGTAGAGCTGTCTTCCATGATAAGAACTTTATATCAGTGGTAGCAGCTGCTTCAAATGGAGGCAGGGTGAGCTTTTCCAACACACAATTGAAGTCCTATGCAGGTAATGGTGATCTTCTAGGAGGTCTTAAATTTTTGGCTCCTCTAAGATACTGCTTTATTAAAGGATGAGAAAAGATTGGTGGCTCTGTATTGTAATGAGACGAAATGGCAGAGGCATGGATTTTGATTGAGGAGAAAAATAGGCCTTTGTCAAGCATTTCAGTTAAGTATTGTAATATGGAGGAATACGTGGGTTCTGCTGTATCAGTTCCTTGGTGCTTGATTCCAAGAACAGAATCTCTTCCATTTGTCAGCATAAGATTTTCTAGTGCTAGGCCTTCTGGCTTCCAAAATGACATCCATCACAGCTTTACTGAGAGGTGTCATTTGTATGATTACAATTTTATTAGGGGGCCATTTTTTTCTTTTTCCAA
>NC_056731.1:1946981980-1947086980 GCF_019279795.1 Protopterus annectens
GTAAAATCTTTCAGATCTCTATTTTCTTCATCTTTTGCTGCTGCAAGCATGTCTCATATATAGCAACATTAGCCATCTCATCCAATGGTGAGGTGACCAAATCATCTGGATAAGGTTCATCCAGTTTATACTGACTGTTTAATATTTCTTCACTCAAAGATGACTCTACTGGTCTGAAGAAATCAATAAGCAACTTATTTAATTAAAACTCAAATCTAAATTCAATTTTTGCCACCTGGTCTGAAGTGGACTGTGATCCATGAAAGTGTTAACATTTTAACCCAACTGTTTTTTTAAACAGTGTTTTGTGCTGCTATGTTTTACTGTTTTTCTGGATTACTTTATTGGATTGTTTTAGTTGAATGGGTCTGCTGTGTACAGCAACTGCTCCGTAAGTATATGAATAAATAAATGTGGATGTTTCAGTGGAGTCACTGTTGCAGTCCTCACAAGGGATATCCTGCATTAAGGAAGCTTGTGGCTGGCCCAACTTCCAGAGCTTTATTCTCCCTTAAGGTTTGGCTGATGACTTCCCACCCAGACTTAAAAACATCAGTGGTATTAAAGGATGTGTCAGCTGACACCATCTTTCGATGTTTCCTGCCATATGTATGTCACAGTGCTCAGTCCACTTATCAGCCTACTTCCAGAAGTGAATTAAGTACCCCATCGAGGATCATCTTCTCTTATAATCTGCTAGACTGTTTGGCTCACATCTGATCTTAATTCTAGACCCTTAAGAATATACTGTGTAAGTTAACTGTAAAATTTACAGGGAAACAAATCCCCCACAAAAATTTTCATAACCGATGTCTACTGTGCCTTATTCCTATGGACTCGTGTTTGTGCTGTGCTTCTTTTCTGCAGACTGCAATCTCTTCAGGTATTTACATCCTCAATAAATGTCATGTATCAGGTTCCAAGCCACTATAGCATCCCCCAAACACTCCGGGAGCATCCCACCGAAAAAAAAAAAACAGCTCAGTAAATTGGGAAAAGGATTGGGAAACAAAGGATGCCCAGGACAATTCATGCTTCTCTGACTTTGGCAACCACACAAGAGAGGCACTTTCACAGCCCTGCCAGTGGAGTTAGTTTTTGCCAGGACTGCACATATGCAATTAGTTTTTCATCTGCATCCCGAGACCTCAGCTAAGGTGTTTTTTAAAACATCTTATCTCTTATTTTAAATATTAACAAAATACAGCTTACACTATCTGAATACATGATGTGCATTACTTCACCTGGTGAATGTCTTATTCTTGATTAAATAATTGCACTATATTGTTCCTAGTTCTGTTATACATTAGGGACAGCCTATTACCAGGTGTTATATTAACTGTTAAAACTATTTCATCCTTTTGCCTTGACTGAAGATTGCTACTCCTTTATTTCCCATGAATGGACTCCTCTCCACCCACCACAAATCACGTCTCCTTCCCTTTGCATTTTATTACCTATTGTTTCCCAAAATGTTTCTAATCTCACATTGCTGCACTGTAATGGGACCTTTTTTATATAGTGCAAATTACTTAGGGTAGGTTTCTCTTTACCTTTCCACTTTCCTGAGGTCCTCAACTAGGTGATTCTTATCTTCAAATTCTGGTTCCTGTCTACTTCTCTGCCTTCTGGTGATTTCTTTCTTTCCCCAATATTAACACTAGACAAATTAGTGTTTGAACATGTCTTTGAAGCCATTCCTTCCCTACCAAATTTAACAAAATTCACCCTCTTTAGAGTACATTCCCTCCCAGACAGCTCCGAAATCAGCTCCCCTAAGTCCCTCTTGTAGTTGCCCAACTCTAGGCATGTCCAGAAAATATGATACCATCTCCAACTAGCTGCTTCTCATCTCCAGCAAAGTCCTTCTACTGTTCATATAATCTTTGGAAGCTCATACTGTGATTTCTGAAGAGTGTGGGGTCCCCAGAATCCTAGCAAATAAGGAGGTTCCATATTACCATGCTTCCAGCTAGACATTGGAAAGTGGCATGTAATATGCTGACCACAGAGGATGCCCCTTCACTTTTGCAAGTGGCATTCCCTCCAAGCAGCCATGTTCCTTCACCTGCAGCACAAGAGGTGGTTTCTTCAGTCTTCCCCAGGGAGGTTGCACCACACTGTTTCTCCAAGTGCACCCTTCCTCACCTCAGGAGAGGACAGTGGGCAAAGCACTTTCATTTCTCTCCTCCTTGCCTGGCTCCATTGCTGTTGGGGCCACTAACTGAACTCCATCTGCCTGTATCACAGCCAGGGTTACACCCCTCTATGTCATGGAGCCAGGTTAAAAATTCCTCAGATTTGCTGCAGGAAAAGATAATTTCTGATGCACATTCTTATCCTTTGGTTGTCTCTTGCACCAAGAGTATTCACAAAACTGCTGGCTCCAGTGACTGCCTACAGCAGGACAAAAGTTGCCCAAATTTACCCCTACATGGATGCCTGCCTTACCATGACAGAATCGTAATAAAGCACTCTCAAGCCTTTGGACTTCACCCTGACTTGCTTCAGGAACCCTGGGCTCACAGTCAGCAAGGAAAAGTCTTGTCTGAACCCCACAACAAAAGTCTTTTTAAAGGCCTGTCTGGACAGCCCCCGGAACGGAACCTTCCTTTCAATGAACAAGGTAACCTATTTTACAAAATATCTCAGCAGCATTCTGCAGAACACAGAAATCTATATCAGGAAATTCCTCAGGTTGCAAGGCTGCATGGCATTTTGCATTACAATGGTGCTCTTCACTCATCTGTAAATGAGGAAGCTTCAGAGGTACTTAGGACAGATAAATCAACATGAATTTTTTTTATCTATTTTTTATTATTTTAGGCATTGCTACATTCTTTGTAAATAACTTAATGCTAATCAAATTTCTCAAGCATATTGTTACAGCATTCTCAAAATAGTGTTCTTTTGCCTTGTATATATTCGTATTGTATATTTCCCTCTGTTTTTGTACTGTTAAGTATCTTACAACTTAAATTGTTAGGTTTTTCTTATGTTTTAATTACCTTCCTGGAGCTTTTCTCCTCGGGTCTCCGCTGAAAAAGGGCTCTGAACCCAGTCAGACTAACCCGGTTAACAAATGTAAAAATAAAATGGTTTTAGCATTTTCTCATCCCTAAGACACCAACATTTCTTCTTCCTCAGAAGAGAGATCTCACTGAAGATTCAGCAATGTGCTCAGACTCAGACAATGACCTCTTCAGAACAACTCTACCTACAATGACTGACCACAGATTCCTCAGACCTGACCTAGGGATCCTGCTTTGGAGTCCCATGTCCAGGTGACTTGAGAGGACAAAATGCGGAAAAAAAAACACACACACACAAAAGGAATGCTGACAGACATACTTTCTCTGAAAATCTTCACTCCTCCCCAAGAGCAGACAGTTCCTTAGGGTGAAGTTATGGAAGGGTTATGTGATATATAAACAAGGAAGAATGCATTAATACTTATGTAGGCCAGCCATGCAAGCCTGGGAGGTAGCCCCTTAAGGTGGGTATGCCTGACTGCAAACTATATCCTCTCTCAGCAAAACGTATTAGCAGACAGGGTGAGCAAATCACAAACAGACCCCTATGAATGGATGCTAAACAAGGATGTCTTTCCAGATCTGAAGAGGTCGTACCTATCCATCTGAACAAGAAATTGAGAAAGTTATGTGGCAAGACAGCAATCTCAGAAGCAAGGAAAACAAAAGCCCTCTCCCTGAATTGTGAAACAAAAACCGGCACAGAGAGAAACAAACTGGAACCAAGAACTCTCACTGTATGCTGGAAAAACAAGGAAGTCACTCGAATGATGAAACAATTTATTCCATGTGTGATAAAACCTTCACAGCATTAGCAGCATATACAAATAATAATAACTGTATACTCCACAGTAACACAATATTCACAGTCAAGCGCTTTCGTCCATCCGGACTTCTTCAGAACTGTGAAAATAACTGAACATTCTCTATTTAAAAAGGCATCAGCCAATCACTGTAAAATTTGAATAAAATATGCAAAAACATTTCTTTAAAAAACAATAACACACTTTAAAACACTCTGATTTTGTTGTATATACACATTAGCGGTGAAGTTAATATACCCTGAAATCACAGTTTTTGTGCCCTGTATTTTAATTCGAGCTCAACAGAAAAAGTCATTTAATCCTGGTGAATTTTGAATTATAACGTAGCTGCCATTTCATTTCAGCTCTTTCTAAATCATTCTTCCAATCTCCACCCCCTTATATCCTTTGGCACAACTTTTAGAATTCCAAAAAGAAAAGTAGGATTAGGGTTGGTTTTAATATGCCTATATAACCCATTATTGTCATTCTGTTTTCTAACATCATAGAGGTGCTTGTATATCCTCTTTCAGCATCCTCTGTTTTACCTATGTAAAAATGAAAACAAGTCTGGCAAACAGCAATGTACACCACCCCATTTGTACTACAGTTCCCTTTACCAACTTATTTACAAAACTAGTCCCTTCAATATGAACTACTGGGGATGTCAATGTGCCGGCAATATTCACAGGCACCGCATTTCATCATACCTTTTGTACTTATAAAGGGTTTAGAAATTGAATGTTCTAATAAAAATTTCATATTACCGTCGTTCCTGAATACAAATGTTGGTTCTGGTCCGAGAATTTCTTCCATCTCTCTATTTCCTTTAAACAGTAACCAGTTTTTCCTTAAAATAGATTTTATCTTGTTACTGTTCTCACTGTAATTGATAACCATTGACTGGGTGAAATCATCTCTAGATTGAGTGTTACTTTCATTTTCATCATGTAATTTAGCACCCAACAGTGGTTTGTATCTTACCCCACATTCACTTATTACTTGATGGCAAATGGGTAGCACACATTCATAAGGGTACTTCCTTTCTACAAAAAAACCTACCAATTTACTAATTACTAACTTAACGAATTCTAAATTCGAGCACATCCTTGCAATACAGACCATTTGGCCCTTTACTATATTCCTCTTTGTATACAATGGATGGCTACTCTTAAATTCTAAATAATCATTAGAAAATGTAAGTTTTCTATAAATCCTTGATTCAAAACAGTTATTTTCAAAATTCTTTGACAATGTAACGTCTAAATAATCAATCTTATCAACATTACAATTACCTGTGAATTTCAAATATTCACAACTGTTTAGATAATTGATCAAGTTTTCATATTGAACATTATTTTTCCACAAGATAAAAATGTCATCCAGGAACCTAAGATAACTAATCCAGCAGTCCACAAAGGGAGTGTTGTGTATGTAATGTTCCTCCCAACCCACCATAACCAGATTTGCAAATAAGGGTGCGCAGCTAAGTACCCATAGCAACACCACATATTTGTCTATAAAATTCCCCCTCAAAAAAGAAGTTGTTTTTCAAAACAATTTCCATCAACATCATCACAAAATTCATCATAGTATTACATAATGAAATCCTTTCCAGTAATAATCTGTGAAAGTATTCCAGCCCTATTTCATGGGGAATTGACGTGAAGAGATCTATCACATCAAAAGTAAAAAAGAAACATCACAATCAAAATATTCATTTTTTTATTCGACTTAAGAAGTCCCAGGAATCATTGAGAATCTAATCAACAGTTCTCAAAGATTCTTATCACTCGGTCAATAAACACACCAAGTGAATATGTTGAACTATTATGACTAGTGATTATTAATCTATAAGGGTGATCAATGATGGTTTTGTGTGTTTTTGGAATTCCAAATACAATAGGTACTTTTGGATTGTTATTAATCAGGAATTCAAAAACCTCTTCACTTATGACTCCTTGAAATAAGGAATCTTCTAATGTTAACTGAATTTTCCTATGTGCGATGTTAACTTTGTTTTTAGAAACGCTGTCATATTTACCTTCTTCCTGCAACATGGTAAATATTTTAGCATTATAATCCTCAGTAGTCTCTACTACAATACCTCCCCCCTTTATCAGGTTTCATAAATCTCAACACTTCATTTATCCGTAACTATCAACAATTCATTCTCTTCCCTATTTAAATTATATTGTTTAATTTAGTTCTTACCTTGCATATCATACATCTCCTGGGAACATTTTTTTTCTCAAACTGAGCTATTCAGGGATGAAGGGGGGGATTAAAACAACTTTTCTTCTTTATAATATTCTTTCCTGAATTAACAATGTTGTCTTTAAACATAAAAGTTTCAAATTTATTTTTCTTGTAAACATTTTTAATTCAGTAATATTAACAATGTCATCCTTCTTTGTGGGTACAAATTTTATGCCTTTACTTAAAAGGGAAAATACATTTTTATCTACGTTAATATCAGTAGAATTATGAATATTAAAACCTAGGTAGGACAATAATATTCCCCCAAAGGAGCTAATAATCTCATTCGATTCATCTAATTATGGTTGTAACTGTTTTTTCTCCTCTGGTATTGATTCCTGTATGGATAACTTCTGCCCCCTGTTGGAGCTTCTAAAAAAATTTGTTAGTACCACTAAAATTGTTATGCTTATTTTGCAATCTTTCTGACCTCCTAATAGGTGGGTATTCACTGTCATAATTCATCTCTCTCTCACTGTTAAATTGGTAACAACCTTGTCTTTCCTGCATACTGGAATTCCTAAAATCACTAACACTTTCTCTAGTGTTTTCCTCATAGGATTTGGGGAAGGGGTAGGCATTTCACACACTATATTAACCTCAACATCTTCTTCAATCTTATCAAACAAAGCATTGTATTTCAAAGTAACTTTATCAAAGTGTAAATCATTTGAAATGACATCATTAATATTTTCTGTGTTAACAGTTCTTTCACTCTGTTTACTCTAATGATTAGTTCCATCAGTTCTATGCTGTGACGGTCAAACATTTCAAATGGTTTGTCACACTCTTTTTGACCCCTTTTCAAGCCGTTTGGAAATTTGTAAACACGCAGGCCCCTAGGCACACTGTTTAAGCACACATTCTTTTAGGTACGCATTATCACATTGTAAATTACGTACCTTCAAAAGTTTTTGTTCAACTTCCTTTAGTCTACAATCCATAGTTTCTTCCCTAGCTTCCAGTATTTCATTGAACAACCCAAAATTTTCATTGTACCATCAATGGAAACGGTTATTGGAAGCTGTAGTGGTCTGTTTCATTCTTCTTTGGCCGCAAGGTATAGATTCTGATGTCAACATTATTCCTGTATTAGTAGGGTTCTTTAAACTCCTCACTGATGCCGTAGTAGATGTTTCACCAACCACATGTTCATGACGCACGTCCGTTGCGAAACTACTCGAGATTCTCGTGTTTTGTAGTTTAGTAACTGCTTCTTGTAGTTTAGAAACTTTGTCAGTTAATGCTACAACAAGCTGAAAAATATTATTCTCAGCTAAATTCGCTTCCTGTGCATTTGAAAAGGAAGCGGTGGAAATGTCTTCCTCAAAGACATTTGATAAATGTGAATCTTCCATGATAGTAAAACGACAAAAATGTTAATATTGGTGTCTATGATAAAATAGGAAGGCACTTCCCTTTTTGCGGTATTTCCAATGAATTTCCAGCCTCCAAATCCAAAACCATGAAAAGTATAGTTGTGTACCTACCATAAATGTAGATGTTAGGGTATATTATTCACTGTTGCAGTCATTACTCTTGGGTTATCCTGCTGGCAGGCTACCCTCAGTTGGCCAGAATTCCAAAGTCTAGGTCCGGCGTCGGTTGCTGTCGCCTCTTCCCTGATGTCAGTGCGCCAGGGGTATATAAAAGATGTGGCCGATGCCATTTTCTTCAGTTTTTCTTGCCCCAGATGTCAGGTGCCCCCAAACTGGTAGGCTGAAAAATATGCCAATAAAAATGCATGCACAAAAAATAACATTTCCTTCATCTACAAGCAAACACATCAAAAAGGGTTTTATAGGATAGAGAAGTGCAGATAAGTCCCAGCAAAGAAAAGGGGGATGGTGGGTGGGTAACCCAGACTGCAACAGTGAATACACTCTAACATCCACATTTATGGTAGGTACACAACTGTACTATGTTCATAGTGTTTCACTGTTGCAGTCATTACTCTTGGGTTGAGTCCCAAAGCCGAGGATGGGTGGCTGGGCCAAATAGGATTAGGAGAGGCTATGAGGCCCTGCAGAACTGCAGTGGGAAAGCCTGCTCTGGATTTACAGTAGAGGTAAGTGGTAGTGCTTTGTGAAAGTGTGCACTGAATTCCAAGTTGCAGCCTCTAAGATATTTTTGGTTGGTACTCCTCTGAGGAAGGCTGCTTAAGTGGCTGCTGCTCTGGTGGAATGAGGCCTAATGCCCTTAGGCACTGATTTGCCATGTTGAAAATAGCAGAAACGGATGCAATGGCCTATCCATTTAGAAATAGTCTGTTTTGATATAGCCTTTCCTTGTGATCCTGCAGCATATGACACAAAGTTGCTCAGTCTTTCTGAAAGCTTTAGTTCTGTCCAAGAAGAAGCGTAACTGCCTGTGTATGTCCAAAGAATGCAGAATTTTCTCATCCTTGTTCTGTGGATTTGAATAAAAGGTAGGCAAGTGAATGGTTTGGTTGAGGGCCACACTGGACACCACCTTAGGCATAAATGTAGGGTTTGTCCTCAGAGAAACCCTGTCTGGATGAAAAATGATAGAAGGTTCCACAGCCATGAGTGCTTGTAACTTCGAGACTCGCCTTGCAGTGGTTATTGCTAGGAGCAGAGCTGTTTTCCAGGATAAGAATTTTATATCTGCTGTTGATGCTGGCTCGAAAGGAGGCAGTGTGAGTTTTTCCAAAACATAATTGAGGTCCCAGGCCAGAATTGGTGCCCTCCTTGGGGGCCTAATGTTTTTGGCCCCTCTGAGGTACTGCCTTATTAAAGGATGAGAAAAGATAGGTGGGTCCGTATTGTAATGAGCTGAAATGGCAGAGGCATGAATCTTAATTGATGAGAAAGAAAGGCCTTTGTTCAGCATCTCAGCTAGGTATTGTAAAATCTGAGGGATATTTGGTACACAAGTGTCAATGCCTTGTTCCTGGTTCCAAGCATAGAATCCCTTCCATTTTTCTGCAAAAAATTTTCTGGTACTGGGCCTCCAAGATAACACCCATAACAGCTTTTGAAAGAGGAGTGTTCTGAATGGCTACATTATCCGCCATGCTGCCAGATTTAAGGTCCTGAGTTGGCTGTGTAGGATCTGATTGTTTTGTTGGGTCAGCAAGTGAGAAGTTTGAGGCAATATCCATGCTGGACCTTGAGACAAGCTCTTTAGGATTGGATACCAGTGCTGGCGTGGCCAGTCTGGTGCAATCAGTATCATTTTTGGCTTCTCTTGTCTGACCTTTAGGAGTACCCTGGGAAGAGAGGCAGCGGAGGAAAGGCATATACTGTTAGGCTTTTCCAGCTGAAGGATAGAGCGGCCAATTTCCATGCTTCCTTGTGATAAATCCTTGTGCAAAATCTCTGCAATTGGCAGTTGTGAGGGGAGGCAAATAGATCTATGTCTGGGCATCCCCATTTCCTTATTATGATGCTGAAGACTTGTGGATCCAGTTTCCATTCGTGGGGATCCATGAGGTTTCTGCTTAGTTCGTCTGCCAGAGTATTTTTTTCCTGGCAGGAATTGTGCTTGCAGGTGAACTTGAAAAGCCAATGTTGTGTTCCATAAGGTCATTGCTCGTCTGCAGAGGTGGTAGGAATGTGCACCTCCCTGCTTGCTTATGTACCACATGACCGTAGTATTGTCTGTCTATCAGTAGCGGTCCTGGATGAAGCAAGTCCTTGAAAGCTGTCAGGGCATTTTGAACAGCTAGCATCTCTTTTTGATTGGTATGAAGATGCATCTGGTTTGCAGGCCATGAGCCGTGATTACATTTTCCTGCCATATGGGCCCCCCCAGGCAATGGGCCCCCCCAGGCATAATCTGATGCATCCGTTGTCAGGGTCTGTCTGGCTGTGGGTAAACTGAATGGCAGACCCTTGTTGTGGTGACAGGCTTCTGCCCACCATCGAAACTCCTGTTGCAGGCAGGGAATGAGTGCAATTACTGTCTCCAGGCTGTGACAATTCTGAGTCCAAACACTTTTTAGATACCATTGGAGTTTCCTCATATGCAGTCTGGCATATGGAATTAGAATGCAGGATGCCATGAAACCCAAGGCCTGCAGGATTTTCCTTGCAGATTAGTGGGTTTTTGTTGCCAATTTCTTGAAGTAAGTAGTCAGTTGCTTTTGTTTGTCTGGCGTGAGATAAGCCATCTGGGCAGTTGTATTTAAGCTTGCACCCAGGAATATTATCGCTTGAGAGGGCACTAGTTTTGATTTCTTTTAGTTTAATGTGTACCCTAGGCAAATTAGTAATCTTTTTAAAAATGCCAGATGCTTTAGTAGAATGTCCTTGCTCTCTGCTTGAATAAGGCAGTCGTCCAAGTAGGGATATATTTGAATTCCTCTGTCTGCAAAATGCAATTACTAGTGCCAGGCATTTTGTGAAGACCCTGGGCACAGTAGATAAGCCAAAGGGCAGTGCAGAGAATTGGTAGTGCATTGACCCAGCTATGAATCTGAGGTATCTTCTGCAAGACTGCCTGATTGGGACATGCAGGTATGCCTCTTTTAGGTCCAAAGTTACGAGCCAAGCCTTCTTGCCCAGCATGGGCAGTAGCTGCTGTAGAGTCAACATCTTGACTTTTGGAACTTCCATAAACGTATTTAGTACAGACAGGTCCAGTATTGGTCTCCGGGTTTTGTCATTTCTGGGTACTAGGAAAAGTCTGGAGTAAAATTCTTGCCCCTGCTCTTGTTGTGGTACTTGCTGAATGGCCCTCAAGTCCATGAGGGCTGTAATTAGTTTTTGTGCCTCTGCCCATTGATTGTGTGGCAGGTCTGGCATACCTTTTGACCTTGGTAGAGTGTGAAAATGGAACCTGTAGCCTTGGGACACTATGTTCAGGACCCATTTGTCTTGGGTAACTATTTGCCAATTTGATGAAAAAAGTGCTAGTTTTCCCCCTAAGGGGGCTGCCAAAAGAAAAGTGCTTGGATCTGGCAGAGGAAAGTCATTGGGGCTGTTTCCTGTAAGGTTGTGATTTGTCTTCTCTGCTTTTGGAGGTAGGAGCACCCCACTGTTTAGGCCTGTATGAGCCTTGGGGCTGAGATCTGCCTCTACGGTGTCTGTATCTGCCTCTTTGTGGCCTGTCACTGGAAAGGACCAATTCTTAGAAGGCCAGTTTCTGCTAAATCTGGGTAGCTGAACCTGTAAGAAATCCTGTACTGTCAGCATAGATTTCGTTTTATCCTCCATTTTCTTTAACAATAAACAAAGTATCATGCTGTAATGGAGCATCCAATAATTTTGCTTTAACATGATCAGGCAGACTCTGTTCCTTTAACCATGCATGCCTTCGAATGACAGAGCCTGTAACTGCGGCCCTGCAAGAAGCCTCTAGTGAATCAAAACCACATTGCAAAGTATGCTTTCCCACTTGTTCAGATCCATGCAAGAAATCCTGCATTTCCTTGTAATTGTTCTGTCTTTCTGAAAACTTTAGTTTTGTCCAGGTAGAATCTAAGCTGTCTGTGTACGTCCAAAGAATTCAGAATTTTCTCCCCCTTGTTCTGTGGATTTGGATAAAAAGTTGGCAAATGAATTGTTTGGTTAAGGGCTACACTGGATACAACCTTAGGCATAAATGTAGGGTTTGTTCTCAGAGATACCCTGTCTGGATAAAAAAAATGATAAAGGGTTCCACAGCCATGAGAGCCTGTAGCTCTGAAACGCGTCTTGCAGAAGTTATTGCTAGGGAGCAGAGCTGTTTTACAAGATAAGAACTTTATATCCGCAGTAGCAGCTGGCTCAAAAGGAGGTAAAGGTGAGTTTTTCCAAGACATAATTGAGGTCCCATGCAGGTATTGGCGTTCTCCTTGGAGGCCTTAAAGGATGAGAAAAGAGTGGTGGCTCTGTATTGTAATGAGCCGAAATGGCAGAGGCATGGATTTTAATTGATGAAAAAGATAGGCCTCTGTCCAGCATCTCAGTTAAGTATTGCAAAATCTGGGGAATATTTGGGACAGCTGTATCAGTTCCTTGAGCTTGGTTCCAAGCGCAAAATCTCTTCCATTTTCCAGCATACGATTTTGTAGTACTAGGCCTTCTGGCTTCTAAAATGACATCCATCACAGCTTTACTGAGAGGTGTGGTTTGTATGGCTACATTATCCGCCATGCTGCCAGGTTTAGGGTCCTGAGTTGGCTGCGCAGAATCTGTTTTGCTGGGACAGTAGATGAGGTATTTGAGTTAAGGTCCAGGCTGGGCACTGGGACAAGTTCCTTAAGATCGAATACCAGTACTGGCGTTGCCAGTCTGGGGCAATCAGAATCATTTTTGGTTTCTCCTGCCTGATATCTTTAGGAGTACCTTGGGGAGGAGAGGCAGTGAAGGAAAGGCATATACTGATAGGTTTGTCCAGTTGAAAGATAAGGCGTCCACTGTCCATGCTTGTCTGTGATAAGTCCTTGTGCAGAATCTTTTTAGTTGATTGTTTTGAGGGGAGGCAAATAGAGCTATGTCCGGGCGTCCCCATTTCTTTGTTATGCTGAAGACTTGTGGATCCAGGTGCCACTCATGGGGATCCATGAGGGGAGGCAAATAGATCTATGTCTGGGCATCCCCATTTCTTTGTTATGCTGAAGACTTGTGGATCCAGGTGGTTTCTGCTTAGTTCGTCTGCCAGAGTATTTTCCTTTCCTGGCAGGAATTGTGCCTGCAGATGAACTTGGTAAGTCAATGCTGTGTCCCATAAAGCCATGGCTAGTCTGCACAGGGGATAAGAGTGAGTGGCCCCCTGCTTATGTACCACATGACCGTGGTGTTGTCTGTCTATCAGTAGTTGTTCCGGATGAAGTAGGTCCTTGAAGGCTGTCAGGGCATTTTGAACAGCTAGCATCTCTTTTTGATTGATATGTAGATGCTTTTGGTTTGTGGACCAGGTGCCCTGAATGCCTCTTCCTGCCATGTGTGCCCCCCAGGCATAATCTGAAGCATCCGTCGTTAGGCTCCGTCTGGGCTGGGGGTAGTAAGAATGGCTGTCCCTTGTTTTTGTGACAAGCCTTTGCCCACCATCGAAACCACTGTTGCAGGCAGGGAATTAGATTAATCATAGTTTCCAGACTGTGGCAATGTTGTGTCCAGACACTTTTTAGGTACCATTGAATTTTCCTCATATGCAGTCTTGCATATGGAATTAGTAAGATGCAGGATGCCATGAAGCCCAAAGCCTGCAGAATTTTTGTCTGGAGTGAGATAAGCCATCTGGGCAGTTGTATTTAAGCTTGCACCCAGGAATATTATCTCTTGCGAGGGTACTAGTTTTGATTTCTTTTTGATGACTGTGTACCCTAGGCATGTTAAAAGTCTCATCACAAACGTCAGATGCTGTAGTAGAATGTCCTTGTTCTCTGCTTGTATGAGGCAGTCCGAGTAAGGATATATTTGTATTCCTCTTTGTCTGCAGTAAGTAATTACTGGTGCCAGGCACTTTGTGAAGACCCCAGGGGCAGTACATAAGCCAAAGGGCAGTGCAGAGAATGGGCAATGCTTTGAGCCAGCCTTGAATCTGAGGTATCTTCTGCATGATTGTCTGACTGGGACATGCAGGTATGCCTCTTTTAGATCTAAAGTCACCAGCCAAGCCTTGCTGCCCAGCATGGGCAGAAGCTGCTGTAAGGTCAACATCTTGAATTTTGGTATAGCCAGGAAAGTGTCAGTATTGGTCTCCATGCTTTGTCCTTTCTGGGTACCAAGAACAGTCTCGAGTAAAATCCTTGTCCCTGCTCTTGCTGTGGCACTTGTTGAATAACCCTCATGTCCATGAGAGCTGCGACTTGTTTTTGAGCCTCTGCCCATTGATTTTTTTGGCAGGTCTGGCCAACCGTTTGCCCTTCACAGATTACGGAAATTAAACTTGTAGCCTTGTGACACTATGCCTAGAACCCATTTGTCCTGGGTTATAATGTGCCAATTTTGAAAAAAAAGTGCTAGTTTTCCCCCTACGGGTACTGCCACAAGATAAGTGCTTGGTGCAGGCAGGGGGAAGTCATTGGGACTGTTTCCTGTATGGTTGTGATTTGTCTTCTCCACCTTTGGAGGTAGAAGCACTCCACTGCTTAGACCTGTAGGAACCTTGCGGCTGTGATCTGCCCCTTTGCGGTCTGTCTGAGACTGGAAAGGACCAATTCTTTGTAGGCCAGTGCTAAATCTAGGTGGCTATACCTGTAAGAAATCCTTGACCGTTTGCATAGATTTAGCTTTGTCCTCCATTTTCTTTAACACCTCTTCTGCCTTAACATCAAACAAGGTATCATGCTGTAATGGAGCATCTAATAATTTTGCTTTAACATGGTCAGGCAGATTTTGTTCCTTTAACCAAGCATGCTTCCTAATGACAGAACCCGTAACAGCGGCCCTACAGGAGGCCTCCAGAGAATCAAACCCACACTGCAAAGTATGATTTCCAACTTGTTCAGCTGCATGCAATAAATCCTGCATTTCTTTGTTTTCTGCACATTCAGAATCTGCCATCATTTTCTGTTTAAGCAGTGTCATGATATATTGCTGATATTTCAGCGTATGAAACTGGCAATGTAAAGCCCTTATAGCCAAAGTAGCAGATGTGTAAATCTTTTATCCCCATCTATCCAGTGCCCTAGAATCCCTGTCAGAGGGGGTAGGGTGTTTTGCAGTAGAAGCCTTGACCCCTTTGGGACCCTGAGAAATAGTTTCTGGGTCTGCAGAAGGGTTTTTGAAAAGGAATTTATGAGAGTCAGTGACCCTGTTGTATCTGTCTGGCTTAACAGGAGCTGGAGGTAAAGAATCAGGGGTCAGACTAGACTCAGAGAACACATCATCTACAATGTCTTACACAGGTGGAACAGCTAGAGGCCTGTGTTGAGGTAGTAAAAGGAAGTCTCTGAGCCTTTTCTTAGATTCTGAAAAATCTTGGCTCTCCCAGTGGAAGTGCTCCCTCATGGTATGCAAGGTTTCCCCAAAAGAGTAGTCTTCAGGAGGAGAAGCTGAAGGAATTGATTCTTCAGCATCAGAATCCTCATAGGGGGGAAGAGAATATTCCTGATCAGAAGAGGAATCATAAGAAATGGAAACCTGATCTGAAGATTCATGGTCGGTCTCTTGCCTAGGCCTGTTATCAGGAGGGGAATGGGAACCCCTGATAAAGATAATTAAGTCTTCGGCAATTTTGAGCATCTGATTTTTGGGCATGGAGGCCTGTCCTTGTGGCTGGTGAACTTGTTTCTTTGCCTTTAAAGGTGTTTTAGTATTTGAAGTCGGTTTAATATATAATTGTTTAGGTCTGAATACACCCTCAGAAGCAGATGCCTGCTCAGCGGATCCGGACCCATCTGAGAGAATAATCTCAGAGGCTCCAATACCTTCAGTTTCCAGCGGCCTGGCCGACTCCACGTGGGAGTCGGTAGCGACCTGCGACTCTAAAGTAGCAGGTGTCAGGGGCTGTGAAAGCGCCTCACTGAGAACCGGTGACTTGCTTAGGAGAAGCTTCGTCGTCAGTTTTGGACCTCGGTTGCCTGTCTTTTTCTTTGCGTTTTTTGTGAACTCCGGTAGTCGGGTGGCTATCCAACGACATTGTATAATTAAATCTTCGCCCAAAATAGCTTAATGTAAAATCGTACCGGCGCTTAATAGTGCTTTGGTTAAATCTAGCACAAAACCGACAACTAGAAATGTCGTTGTCAGGGCCTAGGCAAGGAATACAGTAAGAATGAAAGTCCTTATGAGGTATTTGCTTCCTACAAGAAATACTATTATTAACTTCTTCTGACATCAGTCTGGAGCAAGAAAAAAAAAAAAGTTTCCCCAACGGGGTACTTAGCTTTTAATGAAGACTTTGGATCTGAAACTCCAACACGAAAATCTCAGGAGTCGGCCGACCGGCACTTGCGAACTGCTTCTGCTTCGGGCACCGCGCAGCAAGACAGAATAAAATGGCATCGGCTGCATCTTTTATACACCTGAAGACCTGACGTCAGGGAAGAGGCGACAGCAACCGACGCAGGACCCAAGACTTTGGAATTCAGGCCGACTGAGGGCAACCTGCCAGCAGGATAACCCAAATGTGATGACTGCAACAGTGAAACACGAAGAACATCCTGCTGCTGAGCCTCTGCCCACTGATTTGGGGGTAGGTCTGGCCAACCGTTTGGGGTTGGTAAGGAGTGGAAGTGGAATCTGTATCCTTGGAAGACTATATTTAACACCCATTTGTCCTGGGTAATGAGTTCCCAGTTTTTTGCATGTAGGGCAATCTTTCCCCCTGAGGGAGAAGGCAGTTGAGCAGGGCTTAGAAGGTTTAAGGTTAAATCATTGTGACATTTTTCCATAGGGGGTGTCTTACTACTTCCAGCTTTGGAAGTGGGAGCACCCACTGCTTAGGCCTGTGTGTGCCTTAAGACTGTAGCCTAGGTGGTCTGCTGTTCCTGAGTTTGGGCTGAGAAGGCCTGAAAGAGACTGGAAAGGACCAATTCTTAGAAGGCCAATGCCTACTAAATCTGGGAGGCTGTACTTGCAGGAAATCTTAAACAGTTTGCATAGATTGAGCTTTTTTTCCCATCTTTTTAAGGACTACTTCTGCTTTGTTGCCAAACAGGTGGTCTTGGTTTAAGGGAGCATCCAGTAATTTAGCTTTCACATGATCTGGCAAGTTTTGCTCCCTAAGCCAAGCATGCCTTCTAAGTACAGACCCAGTGACAGCAGCCCTGCAAGATGCTTCTAAAGAATCAAAACCACATTGCAAAGTATGTTTACCAACTTATTCAGCAGAATGTATTCAATCCTGTAATTCTTTATGTTCAGCACAGTCAGGAATCAACATAATTTTCTGATTAAGTAGTCCTATAATATGCTGCTGATACTTTAACATACGAAACTGGCAGTTTAAGGCCCTAATGGCCAAAGTAGCAGAAGTGTAATTCCTTCTTACCCAATCTGTCTAAGGCCCTGGAATCTCTATCAGAGGGGTATGGTTTTTGGCAGTAGTAGCCTTAATTCCTTTAGGTTCTTGGGAAATGGTCTCTGGGTCCGCAGTAGGATTCTTGAAGAGGAACTTGTGAGAGTCAGGTACCTCTGTAGCACCTGTCAGGTTTTCTGGGAGCTGGAGGTAAAGTGTCTGGGGCCAGGCTGGATTCCAAGAAGGCATCATCTACAATGTCCAAAATAGGAGGGACAGCTAAAGGCCTGTGTTGTGGGAGGAGTAAGAATTCCCTAAACCTCTTTTTGCAGTCAGAATAATCCTGGCTTTCCCAGCGGAAATGCTCTCTAAGAGTGTGCAAGGCTTCACCAAAAGAAAAAATATTCTGGTGGAAAAGCAGAGGGAATGGAATACTCTGTACCAGAATTCTCATAGGTAGATAAGGGCAAATCCTGGTAATCAGAAGAAACAAAAATTTCAGAATCCTGATCAGAAGAATAAGAAGGAAAATCAGTTCTAGGTCTCAGAGGGGGAAGGTTGGCTTCCCCTAATTAAAGTAATAAGATCTTCAGCCATTCTTATTTGTTTTTTTAGGCATATGTGCCTGACCATGTAGTTTGGATGTCGGTTTTCTAGGCTTGGGATGAGTTTTAGGCCTTGAAAATGGCGTCGGTTTGAAATACAACTCTGTAGGCCTGAATACACCCTCAGAAGCCAGTGCCTGCACAGCAGCTCCAGACCCATCCAAGATAGAGGACATCTGCAGGTTCCATAGTTGAAGCATCTTGCGGCAAAACTGGACTCCGAATGGGTCTCAAGAGAGGTCTGTGAATCTGAAGTAGCGGGAATCAGGGGCTGCGAAAGCACCTCACTGAGTACCGGCGAACTGGCAACTGGCTTAGAGGAAGCGTCGTCGGCAGTTTTGAACCTATATGGTCTGTCTGTCTTTATCTTTACATTTGCTCGGAATATCGGTAGTCGGATGGCTTACCGACAGCAGTTCTGGATAGTTAAACAGAGAACCAAAATAACTTGCTGCAAAAATAGACAGACGCCGAATAGTTTAGGGGTTGAATAAAGAACAAAACCGACAGCGAGGGAAGTCATGGTCTGGGCCTAAGCAAGGAATGCAGTACGGATGAAAATCTTTATGAGGTATTTGCTTTCCACAGGTAAGACAATTGTTAACTTTTACTGACATCGGTTTAAGAGCAAGAAAAAGGATCTCCAACGAGGTACTTAGCTTTTTTGAAGACTTTGGTTCTGAAACTCGAAAACGAAAATTTCAGGAGTCGGCCGACCGGCACTTGCAAACTGCTTCTGCTTTGGGCAACGTGTGGCAAGAAAGACTGATGTAATGGTGTCGGCTGCATGTTTTATACCCCTGACAACCTGACGTCATGGAAGAAGAGACAGCATCCAACGCAGGAATCCAAGACTCTGGTATTCAGGCTGGCTGAGGGCTACCTGCAGGCAGATAACCCAAATGTAATGACTGCAACAGTGAAACACAAAGATCAGCTTGATAATTTGGAGAACCACCATCAGAGAAATAACCTCAAGCTAATGGATTTAAAAAAGCTCAGGCAGGTAAAAACAAGCTCACAGAAAAACTTGCCAAAGTGGTTGGGCAAACACAGCTACATTACCAATGAACAAGTGCACAGAGCTGTTAGATCCTTGCCAGCTGACTCATCCTCCATGCCACGTTATTTTTCACCTCTTGAATTTTAGTGGTAAAGATTCCTACTGGAGAAGGGAAAAGGTGTCAAACCATTGCTCCTTGCTGGTCAGAAAGTTAGACTGGTTCAAGATTTTTCAAGTTTGACACTTGAACGCAGGAAGGATTTTGCACGTGCATTCCCGTTGCTTCAAATACAACATACCAAGTTATTTTCAATACCCTGCCACAAGTGTTAAAACTCAAAGGAGTGAGACGTGCTTACTTCAGTGGATCGGGTACAAACCTTCCTGTAAAAACTCCTCCCCAGAAGTGGCCAGTCTTTACAAGACTGAATCAAATAAGTTATGAGCACCTTTACCTCATCTTGCAACTGTGCGGCATAATCAGGCTAAAAAATTCACAGCAGTCATGATGGATCAGCCAAGATTTACAGATTCTCACTGCAGCAGAGATATTTTACCGAAGGAAGTGAGCCCTCCTTCAAAGCTCATTCACAATGTTGTCTCAAGATAATTATTTTAAGTACCTAGAGAGGACAGACTCAGTACTGCTCATTTTGAAAATGTTTGCACTCCAGATCTGAAGGGAGACCGTACTTCTACAAATCCAGATTCAGGGGATTCAATTTCTGTTAACTAGTCCAGCCAAAATATGGACTCAAGACTAGTGCATCAGTTCTTCCTGGGACCTGCAGAGCACTTGTCTGCCAAGTTGGGTGACACTACCACCTATAAAACTAAGCAGTTGAAATCAAAGAAAACTAAATCATGACTGCTGACACACTATTTTGTTCTTGTGTACTTGGAGTATGACCTAACTCAAAGGATGCCAATGAATGCTTCTGGTGTAAATCCAAGTGAGTACATGTAGAGCTGTTACTTTCATGATACTTATTTTAAGATAGGATACCTTTTTATACAGCTACCCTTCATCTGAGTGTCAGTGTGTGCTGCTCTAATCCAGCTATTTGCATGTCATTCTTATTTCAGACGGTTCACAAGTGTGTACTAGGCTAATGGCACTGGAGCTTTTACAAACCTAGCCCATAAGATTACCCTGGCATTGTGCCACCCGACTTTAGTTCCCAGTACCTCTGTCGAGTAGCGCCACTAGAGTGATCCCCGGGGTGAATTTTCTATTTCCCATCCACTCATCAAGATTTCTCTTGAAGAAGGCCAGTGAGGTGCTATGTTTGACATGTATGGGAAAGTCTATTCCATAGCATGGGCAGTCTCTGGGTTATGAACCTGTCCCTCCAGCACGTTCTGTTAATTATGGTAATGAGGTTGAGGTCACTGGAGCATGTGGTGTGGAGGGATTAGGACTTCTTTAGATCTAGCATTTCTAACAGAGCTGGGTCAGACATGGTTTTGTAAGTCAAGCAGAGATCGCCTTTAAGTAGGCGATATGAGACACAGAATAGTTGGGAGTTTTTTTGAGTCTGTCCAAGTGTTTAAGGCCTAGGATCCTCTTTGTGAGGTACTTTTGCAGCCTTTCCAGTTGTTACAGGTGTCTAGTGAGGTACATGCCAAATAGGCATTGTAACTGATGATCTCCCTAATGAGGGAAGAGTAGAGGGAGACAATGACCTCTTTCTTCCTGGATGCAAAACCCTTAGTAATGATATGTGCCACATAGGACTTTCTGACCACAGTGGCAATGTGGTGGTCAAAAAAGAGGTTGCTGTCAACCTGTCTTCCCAGATCTCTTATAACGCCTTCTGTGTTCAGTGGACTACCATCAATGTGCTAATTCATGGGAACCGGATTTTTCCCAAAGGGGATGACAACACATTTTTTGGCATTGAGCTTAAGGCTATGGTTCTGACATCAGTCACTGGTCTCAGTGAGGCCTTTCTGTAGGTTGTCAATATAATTTGGGGAGTTAATACCTCCCGACTTTTAATCATCTGCGAACTTTGCCAGCCAGAGTCCCTTCGTGTTGGCCTGGACTTCAGAGAAGTAGATACCAAACAGGAGAGGACCCAGGACCGAACCCTGTGGGAATCCACTCGTGACTGGACGGCAGTCTGACTTGGAAGCAGCTACTTTCACATTGTGGGTTCTATCTGTGAGCCACTTTGGAACCCACCTAGTGATATAGGGTTGATGCATAGTTTAGTGAGTTTTTCTATGATTCCTGAGTGGAGAATGGTATCAAAGGCCTTGGCCACATCAAGGTAGGCTATATGAAAGTACAGTTGTGTACACTTACTATAAATGCAGACGTTCGAGTGTATTCACTGTTGCAGCCATCACATTTGGGTCATCTGCCTGCAGGTAGCCCTCAGCCGGCCTGAATACCAGTGTCTTTGGATTTCTGCGTTGGATGCTCTCTCCATCCATGACGTCAGGTGGTATAAAACATGCAGCCGATGCCATTACATCAGTTTTTCTTGCCCCAGATGTCAGGTGCCCCCACAACAGGAAGCAGTTATATGGTATGGTACACCCACGTCAAAAAGCAAATACACCAGAAAAAAATATACCAAACAAGAAGGAAAGGTAGAGCCAAGAGAAGTCAGGGGGCTGGAGGGAGGATAACCAGGACTGCAACACTGAATACACTCTAACATCTATATTTATGGTAAGTGTACACAACTGCACTATGTTCTTAGTGTTTCACTGCTGCAGTCATCACATTTGAGTTGATTCCCAAAGCTAAGAAAGGGAGGAGGAAGTTAAAGAGCATTAGGGCCAGCTATTAAGCCCTGCAAGACTGCAGTGGCAAATCCAGCTCTGGATTTAGAAAAGGTAGGCAAGTGGTAATGCTTGGTGAAGGCATATACAGAGCTCCAGGTAGCAGCTTCTAGGATGTCCCTGGTAGGAACTCCTCTGAAAAAAGCCACAGAGGTAGATGCAGCCCTGGTGGAATGTGATCTACTCCGCTGTGGGGGAGGTTTTCCTTGGTGCTTGTAGCAGAAATGAATGCAATGGGCTATCCACTTGGAAATGGTTTGCTTGGAAATGGCCTTCCCCTCTGCCTCTGCAGCAAAGCCAACTAGCAGCTGTTCAGATTTTCTGAGAGGCTTAGTCCTGTCCAAGTAAAATCTAAGTTGTCTGTGCACGTCCAGAGAGTGCAGTATTCTTTCTCCTTTGTTTTGTGGATTAGGGAAAAAAGTAGGCAAATGAGTGGACTGATTTAGAGCCACACTAGACACCACCTTGGGCATAAAGAAAGGATTGGTCCTGAGGGAAACCCTGTCCGCATGGAATATAATGAAGGGTCCCACTGCCATGACGGCCTGCGAGTCAGACACTCTTCTTGCTGAAGTGATGGTTAGAAGGAAGGCTGTTTTCCAAGAAAGGAATTTCACCTCTGCTGTTGCAGATGGCTCAAACAGGGTGGAGCTTTTCCAATACAAAGTTAAGGTCCCAGGCTGGAGTGGGAGCTCTCCTGGGGGGGTCTTAAATTTTTGGCCCCTCTAAGGAATTGTTTTAGCAAGGGGTGAGAGAAGGGGGGTGGCTCAGTATTATAATGTGCTGAAATGGCAGAGACATGAATTTTAATTGACGAGAAGGACAGGCCCTTGTGGAGCATTTCTGTTATGTACTGTAGAATATGAGGTAAGCTGGGCACCATTGTGCCCATCCCCTGAGCCTGGCTCCAGGAACAGTATCTTTTCCACTTTTCAGCATAGGATTTTCTAGTACTAGGCCTCCTTGCCTCCAGAATGACATCCAGCACCTGCTTACTGAGGGATGCTAGAGGAGAGCAAAAGGAATCAGCCAGGCTGCAAGGTTCAGGGTTTGAAGCTGAGGGTGTAGCATCTGGCCCGCCTGCTGGGACAGCAGGGAAGGGGTCTGAGGCAGGTGCCATGGTTGCCGCAGTGTCATACTGTGCAAGAGGGGGTACCAGTGCTGGCGTGGCCAGTCTGGTGTAATCAGTCCTTGGCTTGTCCTGTTTGATCTTTAATAGAACCTTCGAGATGAGAGGCAGAGGGGGAAAGGCATAAACCGAGAGGTTTTCCCAGGTAAAGGACAGGGCATCCCACTTTCAGGCATGACTGTGGGGAGTTCTTTTGCGGAATTTATTCAATTGGTAGTTCTGAGGGGAGGCAAACAGGTCTACCTCTGGAGTTCCCCATTTGTTCCTGAAGAGGTTGAATATTTTGGGTTCTAGTTTCCATTCGTGTGGGTTCATGGGATTTCTGCTTAAGTCGTCTGCCAGTGAATTAAGTCTGCCTGGCAGGAACTGAGCTTGTAGGTGTACTTGGTAGCTCAAGGCTGTGTTCCACACAGCCATGGCTAGTCTGCAGAGAGGGTACGAGTGGGTTCCCCCCCTGCTTGTTTATGTACCACAACTGTGGTGTTGCCTGTCTTTACCAATAGTTGTCCTGGAAGAATATGGTCTTTGAAGGCTGTCAGAGCATTCTGTACAGCTAACATTTCTTTTTGATTGATATGCAGGTGCATCTGTCTTGGGTTCCATTTCCCCTGAATGCACTGTCCTGCCATGTGACCCCCCCCATTCATAGTCTGATGAGTCTGTTAGGTTTTGGGTGTCAGGGGGTAAAGTGAAAGGGAGTCGCTTGTTGTGGTAGCAGGCCTCTGCCCACCAAAGGAACTTTGTCTTCATACAAGGAATGATAGAAATCATTGTTTCCAGGTCCCGAGAATGTTGAAACCACGGGCTTTTTAGATACCATTGGAGTGTCCTCATATGCAGTCTTGCATATGGAATTAGAAGAATGCAAGAGGCCATGAACCCCAGGGCTTGCAGGATTTTCCTTGCAAATAGCTGGGTCTTTGTGGCCAGTAGTCTGAAGTAAGCCGTCAATTAAACTTGTCTCTCTGGCGTGAGGTAAGCCATCTGGGAAGTTGTGTTCAAGCTAGCTCCCAGGAATACAATTTTTTGGCAGGGTACCAGATGAGATTTCTTTTTGTTTATGGTGTACTCCAGCGAGGTTAGAAGTTTCTTTATGAATGCCAGGTGTTGTAATAGCAAGTTCTGGCTTTCTGCTTGAATCAGATAATCGTCCAACTATGGGTAAATTTGAATATTTCTCTGCCTGCAAAATGCAATGGCTGGAGCTAGACACTTTATGAATAACCTGGGCACAGTAGATAAGCCAAAGGGAAGTGCAGAGAACTGATGGCGCATGGAGCCTGCCCTGAAGCGTAGGTACTTCCTGCAAGATTCCCTTACTGGGATGTGCAGGTAAGCTTCCTTTAAGTCTAGGGTTGCCAGCCAGGCATCCTTGGCTAGCATGGGAAGAAGCTGTTGAAGAGTTAGCATTTTGAATTTTGGAACTACCAGAAAGGTGTTGAGAATAGAGAGGTCCAGGACAGGACGCCAGTTGTCTTTTCTGGGTACCAGAAAAAGTCTTGAATAAAAACCTTGTCCCCTTTGTTCTGCTGGGACAGGTTGAATAGCCCTGATACTGAGAAGAGAGAGAACCTGCTGTTGGGCCTCCGCCCATTGATTTGGGGGTAGGTCTGTCCAACCATCTGGGGTTGGTAGTGTGTGGAAGTGGAATCTGTATCCTTGGGAAACTACGTTCAAAACCCATTTGTCCTGGGTAATGAGTTCCCAGTTTTTTGCATGCAGGGCAAGCTTTCCTCCTAAGGGAGCAGGGCTTGGAAGGGTTAAGTCACTGTGCCATTTTTCCATAGGGGGTGGCTTACTACTCTCTGCTTTGGAAGTGGGAGCCCCCCACTGCTTAGATCTGTGCTTAGCTTGAGACTGTAGCCTAGGTGGTCTGTTGTTCCTGGGTTTGGACTGAGAAGGCCTGGAAGGGACTGGAAAGGACCAGTTCTTTGAAGGCCAATGCCTACTGAATCTGGGAGGCTGTACTTGTAGGAAATCTTTAACAGTTTGCGTAGATTTAGCTTTTTCCTCCATCCTTTTGAGGACTTATTCTGCTTTGCTGCCAAAAAGGTGGTCTTGGTTTAAGGGAGAATCCAGTAATTTAGCTTTAACATGATCTGGCAAGTTTTGTTCCTTAAGCCAAGAATGCCTTCTAAGTACATGGGGGTAGGTCTGGCCAACCATCTGGGGTTGGTAGTGTGTGGAAGTGGAATCTGTATCCTTGGGAAACTACGTTCAAAACCCATTTGTCCTGGGTAATGAGTTCCCAGTTTTTTGCATGCAGGGCAAGCTTTCCTCCTAAGGGAGCATGTATGCTATGTATGCAGTGACAGCAGCCCTGCAAGATGCTTCTAAAGCATCAAAACCACATTGCAAAGTATGTTTACCAACTTGTTCTGCAGAATGCATTAAATCTTGCAATTCTTTGCATTCAGCAGTCAGGAATCATCATCATTTTCTGTTTAAGTAATCCCATAACATGCTGCTGATACTTTAACATACGAAACTGGCAATTTTAAAGCCGCAGAAGTGTATACCTTCTTACCTCATCTGTCTAATGCTCTAGAATCTTTATCAGAAGTGGTAGGATTTTTGGCAGAAGTAGCCTTAATGCCTTTTGGTCCTTGGGAAATGGTCTCTGGATCTGCAGAAGGATTTTTGAAGAGGAACTTGAGAGAGTCAGGTACTCCGTAGTACCAGTCAGGTTTTCTGGGAGCTGGAAGTAAAGTGTTTGGGGTAAGGCTAGATTCCAAGAAAGCATAACCTACAATGTCCAGAACAGGAGGGATAGCTAAAGGCCTGTGTTGAAGCAGGAGTAAGAACTCCCCAAGTCTCTTTTTGGACTCAGAGTAATCCTAGCTTTCCCAGTGGAAATGCTCCTTAAGAGTATGCAAGGTTTCACTGAAAGAAATATCTTCTGGAGGGGAGGCAGAGGGAATGGAATCTACTGCATCAGAATCCTCATAAGTAGATAAGGGCAAATCCTGGTAATCAGAAGGAGCAGAAATATCAGATTCCTGATCAGAAGAATCAGAAAGAAATTAAGTACTAGGGCTCTTAGAGGGGGAAGGCCATTCTAAGCATTTGTTTGAGGCATATAGGCCTGAGCATGCGGTTTGGTCATCAGTTTTCTAGGCGTAGTGCAAGTTTTTGGCTTGAGGGATTTGGAACTTCTGGGCGGAAACTATGGCATCGGTTTAATATGAATGTCTGCAGGCCTAAATACACCCTCAGAAGCCAGTGCCTGCACAGCGCCATCCAAGGTAGAGACGTCTACAGGTTCCATAGTCGAAGAAGCATCTTGTGGCATACCGGACTCCGAATGGGTTTCAGTAGAGGCCTGCAAATCTGAAGTAGTGGGTATCTGGGGCTGCGAAAGCACCTCACTGAGTACTGGCGGACTGGTGACAAGCTTAGCGGAAGCGTTGGCAGTTTTGGACCTATGCAGTCTGTCTCTGTCTTTAGCCTTACGTTTTTTCAGATCTGTAGTCGGATGGCTTAAAGAAGCCATATCGGAGTACAGAGATCGAGTATGAAAGTAATTGGCTGCAAAAATAGCCCGACGATGAATAGTTCGGAGGATGAACAAGGCATAAAACCGACAGCGAGGGACATCGTGGTCTGGGCCTAAATAGGGGATGTAGTAAGAATGAAAATCTCTGAGGTATATGCTTTCCACAGGCAAGACAATTGTTAACTTTTACTGACATATGTTGGAACAAGAAAAAGGATCCTCAATGGGGTACTTATCTTTTTTGAAGACTACGGGTTTGAAACTCGAAAACGAAAATTTCAGGAGATGGCCGATCAGCACTTGTGAACTGCTTCAGTTTCGGGCACCACACGGCAAGAAATACTGATGTAATGGCGTCGGCTGCATGTTTTATACCCCAATGATCTGACGTCATGGAGGAGACAGCATCCGACGCAGAAATCCTAAGACTGGTATTCAGGCCGGCTGAGGGCTACCTGCAGGCAGATAACCCAGATGTGATGACTGCAACAGTGAAACACAAATAACATCCACCTTGCCTTCATCCACAGCTCTGGTGACTGACTCAAAGTAGTCGACCAAGTTGAGCAAGCATGATCTACCCTTCACAAAACCAATCTGTGTGGGATTCAGAGTTTGGAGATTACGTATATCCTTGTTTAATAGGTCCATGATGATGCGTTCCACAGCTTTGCACATCTGACTCAGGCTAATGGGGCGATAGTTCCCAGGGTCTGTAGTTGTTCCTCCTTTGTGGAGAGGGATGACTGTAGCAGTGTGCCATTCAGTAGGGACAAAGCCTGAGGCGAGGCTGTGATTGAACAGTGCACACAGGTGAGGTGCCAGTTCACTCTGTAGTTCATGTAGAACACAGCTGGGGATATTGTCAGGTCCTATAGAAGCTGTATTCTTGGCCTTGGACAGTGCTGTTTTAACCTGTGCAGCAGTAATACTGGTGCCTGGCAATCTACTGGTATTGGGACTGGTCCTTTTGGGGGAGGGGGGGTAAAGTTGGAGCAATCTGTCGGCCAGTATATTGGCAATATCTGTTGGCTCGGTATAGGAGGTACCACTGTGCATTAGCTCAGAGCAAATCTGGGTATTGTCCAGGAGATTTCTTTACATAACTATAGAAGGCCTTGTGATTGTCTTTACTATCTGCTACAATTCTGTTTTCATAGCTAGCTTTAGAGGATTTGATGAGGGATCTCAACTTTTTCCAGTCTTGGGACTTCCCTTATTCCACATCAGTTTCCTCCTTCTGTATTAGAGTTTGCTTATGGCAGGGGATCACCAGATTGGCTTTCTTTTTCTGGAGGAGAGTGTATTGGTTCTACTGGGTATGGCGAGATCCATGCATTTGTGTTTCTGTTCGTACAGTGCACTGATATTATGATTCGGCGGTCATGCAACTATTCTCCATTTGCATGGGTGTCATGAAGTTAGCCACCTCTGTTTTTATGAGCCCAAAGTTAGCTTTGGAGAAGGTTTTCATGGTGGTTGCTTTTGCAGGGGGTGGGGGTGGGAGAGATGTGGATTTCCAAGGTGATTAGTTTGTGGTCGGATCTAACCAGGGAGGAGTTGACTATTGGTGCAGAGCTACAGTCGCCCATGTTAGTAATGACCAGGTCAAGGATGTTGCTACCTTTAGTGGGGGGTAAGAACAAGCTGGTCCAGGGCATTGGAATTAATGAATTCCAGGAAACGTTGGGCAAGTGTATTGGCACATGAGTAGTTTTCCCAGTTAATGGAGGGGTAACTGAAGTCGCCCAGTATGAGTGTGTTAGGTTGGACCCTAATATTCTCCAGGGCGCTTTGGAACATGGAGTGTGAGTCTTGGGAAATGGTTGGGGACCTATAGCAGGCTACGACCTGAATCGCTGTCTTACCCAATGTTAGCTGCACCTGAAGTATCTCTGATGCGTTATGTTGGGCTAAAAGTCTGGAGGTGTGCGCATCCTTTATGAATATGGAAACACCACCACCTTTGGAGCATCGGTCCAAGTTCTGGGGCCAAAAGGTGTGGAATGAGTTCTAACCTGGTAGTGCAGGGGTGCTTTCTGCTGCCTTGAACCAGGTCTCTGTTACAGCACAACTGTCGATGTTCTCCATTTTAAGGAGTGCTTCGAGCAAGTGCATTTTGAGATTTAGACTTCTAGCGGTGAGCAGCATGACCCTCAGATTGCATTTGTTTGTAGCTGTTATGGTGCTAATTTGGTCTTTGGGACACCACCTAAAAAAGGCACTATAGGGGTGGCAAGAGCCTTGGCCAGTATCCGGACGCCCAGGGGTGACAGATGCAGGCCATCTCTGGCAAAGCATTGAGGTCTGTCAATCATGTTATCCCAGGTAAACCAAACGAATGAGCTGTAGAAAGCACAAGTCCAAGGCTGACAATAAAAAATGTAAATTTAATGAAGTAAGCACACGCTTTCTGAGAACTCAATGGCGCTCCTTCCTCAGACATCTCTGAATAACAACCACATTTTTATACAATCAATTATGCTAATTAAGTGTGTTCAAACTAACAAATCACATAGACCCATAAGGGGGTGTGTTCCTATTACTAGCACCAGCAAAGTACTTTCGTCCTAAAAGGTGCAAGTATAAAACTAAAACCCTACTGCACCATAATTAAAAACCAACACAAAAAAGATTATTATAATCTTAAATAATCGTCGATTATTTAAGAATTTGTCTTTAAAAAGATAATATGGGTAGGTTGAACATATGTTTTCATCGTTTTTATGGTTTTAAGCTTATAGGTTTAATGAGAAGTTAATTGGATTGACGATTATTTAAGATTATAATAATCTTTTTTGTGTTGGTTTTTAATTTGTTTAGTGCTTTTTGGTTTACCTAATCATGTTATCCCAGGCAGACTGATACTGGATTACCCTCAGAATGACACCACAAACTTAGCCAATTGTTGAAATCAATCATTTACTGCTTGTACTGTGGTATCATTCTGGGTGATGGTAGCATGCTGCTCAGGGCTAGGGTCATACCCGCCTGGGCTACATAAAGAGCTCCTCCATGTCTCTTTTCATGTAGTCCAGGGAAGTATGTCTCTGGTCATTCACACCCACATGTACAATGACAGAGTCTTATTTATTACCTGCACTTAGTTCCTATACTTCCTCTGTGGTGGCTTACATTTTGTAGCTAGTTTTGTAGGCTTGTTGTTCACAAACTTTAAAGTAAAGTTTTGTATGCTTGTTAGCAATGATTCCCTTAAAGGTTACTTCAATCAATATAAAGTCAAGAGAAACATTTCACAGCTGACAGAAAAAAAAGGCAAATGACATAACTTTTTTTTGTACAGGACTAAAAGATTGGCAAATGACAAAGACACTTTTTATATATTTGGTACCGCTTTGTTAGTTAGTTTATCCAATGGCTCTATCAGAACGGTTGCTATTTTTATTTACCTCAAACTGGGCTGATGTATATTACAATAAACTTCAAATCATGGAAGACGGGTTCTACCTAAATGTAAAACCGTTGAAGGGCCTCTCATTTTGTGTTCCAAATATGGCCCCACTATGATGCACCAGACTTTAATTCGGACATTACAACCTTATGTAGCTTCCAGTAATCCTAGATGAATTTCAATGCTGTACTGAGCTCAGTGGAAGACCATTCTACCCAAACTCAGAAAAATATCTTAAAGCCCAAAGGTTTTTACTAGAAAGAATGGAATCTGTGGACTTGTAAGATATTTGTTGCCTTCTATAACCAAATGACCCAGGGAATGCTTTTATGTCCCTCTCTGGGGAAAGTAGCAGGATTGATTTTTGTACTTCTGTCCTCGTCTTGCATGTGACCCATTACATATGGAGATTATCTCCTTCCCTCATTTGACTATGATGGCCTATCCTTAACCATAGTGATAAGTTGTGGAGACCTGGCCCACTTATTCTTAAAGATCCAGCCACCAAAGGCTACACCATAGAAGTTGCTGCTACTTTCCTTCACCAAAAGCATCCACACTCTGTGCTGATCTTCACTTGGTGGGAAGCATTTAAAATTGTATACTAGAGATGTATGCTATGCATCCAAAGCTGGACTATGAAGAACTCTAGATGAGTATATTCAAGTCTTAGAAGCCCAGGTACAGAAGGCCGCTCCAAGGTTAAGCTTACTGGCAACAGGTAAATTGGGACTACAAACTACAGAAAAGACACAAATAGCTGCCTTAGAAAACCCACCTATATCAAAAACGGACAGCACTTCAGACAGCTTAGTAAAGACAAACCTAGGAAATGGCTAGCATATAGGCTTCAACAGAGAACAGAATAGACCAGGACTGGGTGGATAAAGAATGCAATGTACTGCTAACTGATCCTACAGCAATCAAAGAATTAACATTCTTCTTCCTTATGTAAGCCAGTTCAAAATGTTTTGGACCTTTCTTCTATGCTAAATTCCTTGCCATTTCCACAGCTTTCAGTGGAGCATAGCTCTCTTTTAGAAGGGGCTGTCACTGTGCAAGAAGTTCAAAATGCAGTGAAAGTATCTCTTCGGGCAAAGCCCCAGGACCTAATAGTATATCAGCTTTCTTTTATATACATCAGTGCTGCCACATATACAAAACACGTTGGTATTCAGGTTTTACCCCAGTGATCTATTGTTAAATTTTTTCCCCCTTAAAATAACAAGCAGCAAAAGCACAGCCATTCTGCTCTGAAGAATTCAGTGTCAGGCAGAAAAGGCTTTTTGAACACCAATGAACAAGTAAACTGGGAAACAGAAGTAACTTGGAAAAATGCTGATCTGTTTTGCTTAGAAGAGAAAGAAAATTTAATATCAACAGTAAAATGTAATACAGTTGTTGCTGAAGAATCATACAGAAATCAGGCTAATGGAGAACAAAACTGGAATAATCATACATTACAACCTGGTTTGGCTGCTGAATACTCCCTTTCTCTGAACCACTGCCAAGTGCTGATGAAACAGTCTCTCTTTCTTGTTACTCTGTGCTCAACAACTGTTCATCTAGTGGACTTATTTATTGAAAGTACTTCAACTAATACTTCTTACTCTGACCTTTTTGGTTCATTTGAGGCCACTTGACTGCAAAGTGCACCATTTCCTTTAGTTCCTAGTGTTTTGGTGGTACAACCCACACTATGATTCGTCCTTTGCAAGGGTGCTAATGCATTAAATGATTTCTCCTCCTTTCTTTCTTTCTGGGAAGCAGTACTAGACATGCTTTTATCCCCCTCTAGCTTTTTCTTTTGGCCACAGAACCTTTAGCACTCATAACACAAGAGTGTACATCCATCCATGGCTGGGAATTGATGGGGGTAGAATTACAGATCCTTTTGATTCCAAACAACTGCTTGCTGTTAACAGAAGATCCCAAGGCTGATGGACTTTACAGTTATTGGCCCCATTTAATTCCTATTCAGTCACGAAAATAAACTTATGTGAAACAGAATTATTCCCAGTAAATGATACGACCTTGGTATGTATGGTGTGCAAGCTCCACTGACTATTTAGGTTCACTTTCATCTAATTGACTACAAAGAGATGTGAAACCTGAGCCTAAAACTGTTCTGGGACATTCTTATCTGTGCTCATTCTTGGAATGAAAGAAGCAAGTTCCTTCACGATGGGGCAAAACCTCAGCTCTATAAATGGTCTTTTGTCCTAAGGTTTTGTATATCTTAAGATGTTTGCCTACTCCTTCTACTCATAAATGGCTGGTAAAAATCAAGCATCTAACATCCCAAATTTATAGCATTCCATACCTGCCCTTCTTTTGCCCAGGAGATGCGAGGATGCAGGCCTACCAGATATACGTAGCTGGGAAGACTCTGCAGTCTGTTACAATTATCTGGCCACAACAAACTATCCCCACCTTCTCAGGGCAGTTCAACAAGCTAAGCTGCTGCATAATAATTCACACAAAGCTATGCTTTGCTACTTACATGAAGTCCCCACTTCATTTAGATATTTGGCATATTTTACTCTTCACAGAGCTCTAAAAAGGTTATACAATCTTCAGTCCAACTTAAGTTTTTAATACCTAGATCCCCATATGATGCAACCCACATACCAACAATGATAACAGATTGATCCTAAGGAACAGTATACTGGAAGTAAGACAGTTGCTAGAGGTTAAGAATGACAAACTATGTCTGCTTTCCCCCCAAATGCAACACACTCAAAGCATTCAGTCAAAGGACTTCTGGAAATATTTACAAATCAGACATGCCTTCAACTCCTCCTCCTATAGATCCAGTTTGCAGATAACAATTTTAACCAATCTCTGTTTAACATTCCTGGTTTTAAGGGCGCTGTACAAGGCTTGAAAGAGTCCTGTTTACCTACTACTGTCTAACTCAAATATTCATCTAGCTAAAAAGCTACTAGCTGAGCATACTTGTTTCTCAAATGGTGACATTTAAATAGAGTTTGATAAACAATTTGTTATTCTCCATGATTTAGCGAAGATGCCAAGACTTGACTTATAAGTTAAGATAAATCTTTCAAGGACATTAGAATCCAGCATGTTATGGTCAACAAGGAATTTTATAACATGGGTTCATATCAAAATAGGCTTAGGAGAAGAGGATGACGAAGTCCATATTTTTTTCGAAATGCTTATAAGTTAAGCCCTTATGGGAATTGTCTTCAACATTCAGAGACTCAGGATCCCTAAAACAGCTACAGTTAGAATATTGGGAACCTGCCTACCACATCAAATTCTGCAGACACACCAAAAACTTTGGCTTCTTCAGATCTCAGTGATAAGTCGTCTGAACATTGCTTTGCAGTACTTCAAATCTAAATATAAATTTCCCTTGTTTTTAGCAGGAGTCTTTATGGGGCCAAACAAGTTCCAGCTTCTTCCAATTATAGTCTCATACCTTAATGAGTTTGTCAACAGTAAGCGGTATTAATTTTGCCCCACATAAAATAACACAGACGTATTTTAAAGTTGATGTCTACTGCTCTCCAGTGAAGACTCTTGATTTTTGTACATGTTCTTTTATTACTACTTATGCTTAACCTAGTTGCAGACAGCGTGATGTGTTATTGTGGCTACGGATGCTCTCAATGTCCAGTTTCACTTTTTCTTAGTGATTGCTTGTATTTTAAGATGTCGATTCAAATAACAAAAATAACCATAAGAATCTGGTGTCAGCTGCAGGGGAAAAAAATGCCTGCTGTTGGGCTGACTCAAAGGGAGGCAGAGTCAATTTTTCCTAACACAAAGCTGAGATCTCAAGGTGGTGTGAGATTACTAAAAGGAAGCTGAAGGCAGAAAATGCCTTCCAGTGAAGAAGGCAGATAGGATTAATCTAAGAAACATAATGTTATTACTCCATGCTTCCCACAAGAAGGATTCTTGTTTTATAGGACCTTTTAGCTCTGTTCAAACACCAGGCAGATGAATCCGGCATCCGTGTCCTGTTACAGGACCATTAAGGTCTTTCCATCTGTTTGAAGGTGGAATTTGAGAAATCTATAAAGATAAGGTAAGCTGGCTACAAATACCTATGTTTATTTTAAAATACAAAAACTAAAGCTAAAGGTACGGAATTAAAATTATAATGGTAACCTGACAAAACCGAGACAGCAGCCAGCATCCAATAAGTAAAGGTTGGCAACAACAGAACAGGGATGGCATATCAAAACTACTTCCATGTACATAACTGACAATAAGACAATGAAGTCACTGTTCTCACAACTCTACAGTGCTAGCTAAAATATGTTCTAGGTCTTTGCAGCACAGGCTGAATCCTCCAAACAGATTCCAGCTTTTTTCCTAAATGGAATCCTCTCCGATGTCAACATTTGTCTAGTATTTCACAAAAATTATGAGGATTCTAACAAGTTAACAAAAATATACACATAACCAGTTCCTGAAAGCCAATGGTAATGGCTTACATTTAAGCATAAAAAAATCCAAAACAGGCTAAGAACCCCCCACCCCATCTCCCTTCAGCCTGAACTTGATCAAGCCACCCCTACTGGACTCAAGCCCATTTGTTTTCGGGGGGGGGGGGGGGCTTCCCCTTAGATCCCCTACGACGAGAGCTGTTTGGAGTAGCAGTCATCCAGGCAGGCACTGGGGTGTTTGGTCCTGTCACTAGCATATCAGCAGTCACAGCATTTTTTGTATGAATGACCCTAATCCTTCCACTCAGGTGATGACATGGAGGCTTAAGTCTTTGTGGGAATGCCGACGCTCTTCTAACAATTCATGACTTCAATGACTATCACCAGCTTTGTTGGTCAAGCCCAGCTTATCCTTGTACCAGCACCCACCCTCCAACTTTGCCCTTGTTTTTCAGCACAGATCCAGTCAGGAAGTAGTGGCAAACCTGGACAATATCCACCCCCTCTCCCCAGGGATGGGCATATGTCCACTGTCCCAGCTTGTGTCATCAAACATCTGAGCCTGTACTCAAACTCTTGTTGCCTAGGTCAGTACTCAGAGCTCCATCACTCTAAGCCACCAGCAAAGGCGAGCAGAATGAGATATACTAATTTGTGCAACACATATAAAATTAATTACAATAGAATTTAAGCAAAACACAAGAATACAAACTTTAAAGTATGCAATAATGTAAATTATTCTTAAAAATTAAGTTTTATAAAAATGCATCTTTTTCTTACCCGGAAATACTTGTACAGGTTCAATCAGCTGAACTACAGGAGGTTCCATCTGTCCTATTAGCTCTTCAATAGCAGCAGCTGCAGATGTGGGACCTGGTGATAAGTTACTTAGAGTCTTTGCTTCCACAACTGGTTCTGCAAAGAAGCATGAGGGAGTGAAATGGGAACTGTACATTAAGCACTCACTCATTTGTAGCAAATGTACAAAAATTTGCTCACCACAACTGTATGAATCATGCCCACATCACAAATTATATTCTAAGAAAAGAAAAATAATTACCATACTAGAACACAAAGACTACCAAAGCAGAAAGCTGCAGCAACTTCATAAGAGATGTCTTCGCACTCTTCTTCCTAGAGTTTCCCCCAGAAATCCTAGCACCAATTCAAGTACTCTGTTGCACAGCCTGACCATCCTTCTGAAAAGCAAATTTACTTTAAAGCTGAAGTGCTTACCTGGGTTATGATGCCATGTCTGAAATCTCCCTACTACTATTACTCCACCTCAATTCTATCCCACATCTTCATTGAGCTCCCATGTCACAGCTCTCCTTTTCCTCATGAAAGTCCATCTTTAGTGCTTAGTCTTTCTTTACAGTCCAAACTATGCTTACCATGGTCTCTTAGGCCATTCAGTCCAGTCTCACATGATCAAGCAAAAACAGTCAACAGAAAAAAGTGCATTTGAGTTGAGCTGGATTTATGCACCTTTTAGCTCATTTCACTCATTTACCTTCACCTTTGCTGCCTTTGAAATTTGCTGTGAACATATATAATAAAGAATGCCAGTTCCAGTTCCTTAGTGTAGAGAAAGACAGAGCTCAGACTGTGACCCAGATGATGAATCTGATTAGCTTCTTGGGTACTGGAGAAGCTGGTGCAAGGGGTGGAACTAAACAGTTTATGTCAGCTCACCCATTCCTAGCAGGATTCAGCTTACAGATGAGGGATGGATTAGTGGAGGAAAGGGGCATGTTTCTTTGGCAGCAGGCAGGTTATCACTCCCTCAAGTAACTCAAAAGCAAAAGTGAGATGATGCTGTGTGTGATGATGTGTGCATCATATTCGCTCTGACCAGTTAGCATTTCCTATCATCTTTCTTGAATATGTAACCATCCCTGCACCCCTATATGATGCTCCCCAATCACTCTTGCGCCTTTTTAAGGGGTAACAGGCCAAAAATAATTTACCTGAAGTGGGGACCCACCTGCATGGTTATGACATGATTTGGTCAGAACCAGGAAAGAGGGGGTGGGAGAGGTGAACAAAAGGGCTGATGGGGAATAATGGTAAACAGTAAGGGCAAGAAGGAAGTGGAGGGGGGAGCAAAAAAACTTTTAGAAAAATACAACTATTTAAGAATTTACCCATAACAGATGCTCAAGCGGATCACTGCCGCAGTAGTTTTTATTACTGGAGCTTTTAGTCACAAAAGGTCCATTGGCTGCTTTAACTTACAGAGCTCAGTCCACTGCACCTCTTCAGGCCACAGAGATGTCCACTCCTTAAGCAAGTCACTGCACATGCTTTTTTATGCTAACATCTGTTTGCACCATTTTAGAGCTTTCGTACCAGAGAATATTGACAATACCTGTTCCCAGGCAAGGTCCTAACTAAACAGGATCATGTGTGAAGAGGTTGGGTACTTACAAAAAACATTTCCCCAAATCTATACAGTCATGAGCATGTCTAAGGCTTTGCATAAGGATAAGGTACCATATAACAGTCCTAGTATGCGTAAAGTAGGTAAGGGATGGCAAGAACGAACCAGAACTACAAGTAGTGACCTACTCAATCTTCATAATGTTCTTTTGTACAGGTCACTGTTGCAGCAGTCCTAACTACTGAGACAATACTCAAAATTCACAACGTGAGGAAGGTAGACAAACTGGATGGACAGAGTTGCAACAAGCCCTGCAAAATGGCAGTAGCAAAGTAACCCTTGCCCAGAAAGCAATGTACATCTAAGTTTACTGTTTACAGAAAGTGTGAACCAAAGACTAGGGCAGCTGTTTCTAGAAGAGACTGAGCACTCACCCTCACTAAGGCAGGCAGTAACAGCTGTAGTACCCCTAGAGTTCATGGCACCTTCAAATGTTTTCCCGTGATGACAACAAAAAAATATTAATGCAAAGGTTCAGCCACTTTAAAAATGCTTGGAGACTGTTCGTCGTCCTACCCGGGTGCAAAAAAACCTCAGACACTGGATATGAGCATAGAATGGCTCTGCCCATCCCCTTAGTGAAGACTTTTCTCCCTTGTTCAGGTTGTCAGGAAAGAAAACAGGCAACTGAACAGTTTGGTTGAGAGAGAAATCTTGTCAACCTTTATCGTGATAAGACTGGTTTTTAAGACTGACTCTATTCTTATGGAAAACAAGAAAGAGCTCTTTACAAATGAGGCCTTGTAGTTCTATTCTTCTAGTTGTGGTGATGCAAGTAAAGTATTTTTCTAGGTTTGATCTTTTGAGGGGGATCTGAAGCCACAAGTTCAAAAGCAGACAGTCAATTTTCCTGGAGAAAATTTCACAGAGAAGCAGTACTCTTTCTTGGAGGTCTCAAGTGTTAGAGTCCCTTCAGGAAGCATTTAACAGGCTGCAGGGTTGCAAAGGGAACATCCATAGTCAGGTAGACAAAAAAAAAAAAAAAAACTGGGGATGCACCTTTAAAGGGGCATATGTCAAGCTTGACTACAACAGCATGAGGATTGCAGAAATGAAGGTCATCAATGCTCTAAGAGGGTCCTGGGTTTTCCCTCTGGAACCAGACAAAATACTTTTCCTCATTGGATGAGTAGAATTTCCTGTGGCTGGCTTCCAAGCCTCCTTAACGATAATCAGCTCATGCTCGATGAAATAGGGCTTAAAGGGCATGAGAGTTCAAGCATTTAGGCATTGAGATGCAGGGTCTTCAGGATACAGTTTATTATAGCACCAAGGGGAGGGAGGGACCAGAGGGAATGAATACAAAAATATACCTACCCATATGAATGAAACGTTATGCCCTGGTAAAGCTTTATGGGGTACTCTTTAGAACTTCCTCACCTACTTGTTGCTCAGACACACAAAACAGGACAACTACTGGAATACCCCCATTTACGAGTAACCCAGAAACCATCACTCTCTCCCTGTCTAATTAATTTCCATTTCTGGAGTCTGCAGCTGATATGCTTAGCTGGTCCTCCATGGAGTTCAATCAAGATAGGATAGATAACTCATAGGGGGTCACCCAAGACTCTCATCTCATCTCTCAGGCAGTCATGTCCAGCTTGCACAAAGCACAAGGCAGAGTCCCCCCCATTCAACTACAAAAAAAAAAACATTAAATCACAACTAAAACAGTGACACCGGTACATAAAGACTAAAAAAAATAGACAATATCAATTTATTTTTTCATGCAGTATGTGTTTCCTTTTTAACAGTTGCTCACTCCAGCATTACATATATTGTGCAATTCCTTCCCTCCCTTGAACCTCACACCTCCTCCAGAACATTATTCAGCATATATTGTTCCCATGGATTGCATTTATTTCTATGTAATTTACTTTCCTTATATCCTTAACATTCAGTACTTCAATTACAGCCGGTTTAGATTTTGATTTCCATTTTTTAGTAAATGCTTTTTCAGTAGCAATAACACTAAACGTAGTAAGACTATTAGGTCTAGGCAATTCAAAGCCTATGACCCAACTTAAAAGAATAATTTTCTTAGGTTACAATTTGCACCACCCTCCTTCTATAGGGGATTTTTAAAACTTGTCAAGTTATAACTATTTGTTTCCCCAATAGTTCTGACAAAACACTGTAGAGATTTAAAAAAAAAAAAATCAGTCAAATCATTAAATTCCCAATTACCCTCTCTTTCTCATCACATCTCCAGCATTTGCTATCTACTCAAGGAAAGATCCTCCGAATTCTGTTTGTGGTATAAAAATATCTGTGCAAACACTTCCAAGCAAACCCCCCCGAATCTTGCAGACTTTGTAGCACAACTGGGACCCATACAGATGTCTTTTCCTCTACTCTATTCCGTTTTTCCTTGGTAAATTGCCATTTCAATTGTGCTTTCCAATCCTCCTCTGATCGATTCCTATTAGCTGTTATGCGTTAGTTTATTATCCCGAATTACGCCATTAACAGCTACCTCTGGTCTAGACTCAGCAAAAAATGTACTTCATTTCTGATAGAGCTTCATCATAAAAGATAACAGTGGTAAAACTTTGCATGAAATATTTCTGGCTCCACAAGTACATGTCCAGTGCATGTCATTGGGCTCTTGTTTTATTACCCACTTGATTGGTATTGGTTGGTTTGCAAGTTCTTAGAAGACTTTATGAATATACTGGTTATATGCTGGTTATTTCTCCTTAAGGACCTACACCCAAAATCTTACCCTCACATTATTGCTCTCTCCGGTTGCATTATCAACCCCTTCCACTTTGATGTGTAATCTTCTGCTTGTGTTGTGTACATAACTGGGTAGCTTTGTAGTACCCCTTCAGATCACATAATCCTATACCACCTTGTTCTGTCAGGAGAATCAACTTATCCTACACAACTTCTTCCCCAGTAAATTCCTTCAACTCTTAACGGTCATTCACAAACTTCTCTGGTTGAGAAAAATATGCCCTGATCTGCATATGAAATGAAGGGGAAAATTTTTCACAGCTTGTATCTTATTATCCATAAGCAATGGCTTCCGATTTCTCCATTTCTGTATTATCTTTAGTCTCTTCCCATATATCCTTAGCAGTCATAACAGAAAGTACAGTTGTGTACCTACCATAAATGTAGATGTTAGAGTGTATTCACTATTGCAGTCATTACTCTTGGGTTATCCTGCTGGCAGGCTACCCGCAGTCGGCCAGAATTCCAAAGTCTAGGTCCGGCGTCGGCTGCTGTCGCCGCCTCCTCCCTGACATCAGTGCGCCAGGGGTATAAAAGATGCAGCCAACCCATTTTCTTCAGTTTTTCATGCCCCAGATGTCAGGTGCCCCAAACAGGTAGGCTGAAAAATATATTAAGAAATGCATACACAAAAATAACATTTCCTTCCTCTACAAGCAAATACACCAAAAAGGTTGCAAAGGATACAGAAGGGCAGATAAGTCCCAGCAAGGAGAAGGGGGATGGTGGGTGGGTAACCTGGACTGCAACAGTGAACACACTTGAACATCTACATTTATGGTAGGTACACAACTGTACTATGTTCATCGTGTTTCACTGTTGCAGTCATTACTCTTGGGATGAATCCCAAAGCTGAGGAAGGGTGGCTGGGCTAAATAGGATTAGAAGAGGTTATGAGTCCCTGCAGAACTGCAGTGGCGAAGCCTGCTCTGGACTTAGAGCAGAGAGACAAGTGGTAGTGCTTTTTAAAGGTGTGCACTGAACTCCAAGTTGCAGCCTCTAAGATTTATTTGGTTGGTACTCCCCTGAGGAAGGCTGCTGAAGTGGCTGCTGCTCTGGTGGAATGAGGCCTAATTCCCTTAGGCATTGATTTGCCATGCTGAGAATAGCAGAAACGGATGCAATGGCCTATCCATTTAGAAATAGACTGTTTTGAGATAAAGGTGATCCTGCAGCATATGACACTAAAAGTTGCTCAGTCTTTCTGAAAGCTTTAGCTCTGTCCAAGTAGAAGCGTAACTGCCTGTGTATGTCCAAAGAATGCAGAATTTTCTCACCCTTGTTCTGTGGATTTGGGTAAAAGGTAGGCAAGTGAATGGTTTTGATTGAGGGCCACACTGGACACCACCTTAGGCATAAATGTAGGATTTGTCCTCAGAGAAACCGTGTCTGGATGAAAAATGATGAAAGGTTCCACAGCCATGAGTGCTTGTAACTCCGAGACTCACCTTGCAGAGGTAATGGCTAGGAGCAGAGCTGTTTTCCAGGATAAGAATTTAATATCCGCTGTTGATGCTGGCTCAAAAGGAGGCAGTGTGAGTTTTTCCAAAACAAAATTGAGGTCCCAGGCCGGAATTGATGCTCTCCTTGGAGGCCTAATGTTTTTGGCCCCTCTAAGGTACTGCCTTATTAAAGGATGAGAAAAGATAGGTGGTTCCGTATTGTAATGTACAGAAATGGCAGAGGCATGAATCTTAGTTGATGAGAAAGAAATGCCTTTGTTCAGCATCTGTCAGGTATTGTAAAATCTGAGGAATGTTTGGTACAGACATGTCAATGCCTTGTTCCTGGTTTCCAAGCACAGAATCTCTTCCATTTTTCTGCATAAGATTTTCTGGTACTGGGCCTCCTGGCCTCCAAGATAACATCCATAAGAGCTTTTGAAAGAGGAGTGTTCAGAATGGCTACATTATCCGCCATGCTGCCAGATTTAAGGTCCTGAGTTGGCTGTGCAGGATCTGATTTGTTCTGTTGGGTCAGCAAGTGAGAAGTTTGAGGCAATATTCATGCTGGGCCTTGAGACAAGCTCTTCAGGATTGGGTACCAGTGCTGGCGTGGCCAGTCTGGTGCAATCAGAATCATTTTTGGCTTCTCTTGGCTGACCTTTAGGAGTACTCTGGGAAGGAGAGGTAGTGGGGGGGAAATCATAGACTCTTAGATTTTTCCAGCTGAATGATAGGGCGCCCCCTTTCCATGCTTGCTTGTGGTAAATCCTTGTGCAAAATCTCTGCAATTGACAGTTGTGAGGGGAGGCAAATAAATCTATGTCTGGGCAACCCCATTTCCTTATCATCATCCTGAAGACTTGTGGATCCAGTTTCCATTCGTGGGATCCATGAGGTTTCTGCTTAGTTCGTCTGCCAGAGTATTTGTTTTTCCTGCAGGAATTGTGCTTGCAGGTGAACTTGAAATTCCAGTGCTGTGTCCCATAAGGTCATTGCTTGTCTGCAGAGGGGGTAGGAATGAGTACCTCCCTGCTTGTTTATGTACCACATGACCGTAGTGTTGTCTGTCTTTATCAGTAATTGTCCTGGATGAAGCAAGTCCTTGAAAGCTGTCGGGGCATTTTGAACAGCTAGCATCTCTTTTTGATTGATGTGAAGATGCATCTGGTTTGCAGGCCATGCGCCCTGAATACATTTTCCTGCCATATGGGCCCGCCAGGCATAATTTGATGCATCCGTTGTCAGTGTCTGTCTGGCTATGGGTAAACTGAATGGCAGACCCTTGTTGTGGTGACAGGCTTCTGCCCACCATCGAAACTCTTGTTGTAGGCAGGGAATGAGTGTAATTACTGTCTCCAGGCTGTGGCAATGCTGAGTCCAAACACTTTTCAGATACTACTGTAGTTTCCTCATATGCAGTCTGGCATATGGAATTAGTAGAATGCAGGATGCCATGAAACCCAAGGCCTGCAGGATTTTCCTTGCAGATAAGTCGGCTTTTGTTGCCAATTTCTTGAAGTAAGTAGTCAGTTGTTTTTGCTTGTCTGGCGTGAGATAAGCCATCTGGGCAGTTGCATTTAAGCTTGCACCCAGGAATATTATCTCTTGAGAGGGCACTAGTTTTGATTTCTTTTCGTTTACGGCGTACCCTAGGCCAAATAGTAATCTTTTTACAAATGCCAGATGTTTTAGAAGAGTGTCTTTGTTCTCTGCTTGAATTAGGCAGTCGTCCAAGTAGGGATACATTTGAATTCCTTTTTGTCTGCAAAACGCAATCACTTGTGCCAGGCATTTTGTAAAGACCCTGGGCACAGTAGATACGCCAAAGGGCAGTGCAGACAATTGGTAATGCATTGAGCCAGCTATGAATCTGAGGTATCTTCTGCATGACTGTCTTGATGGGGACATGCAGGTATGCCTCTTTTAGGTCCAAATTTACTAGCCAAGCCCTCTTGCCCAGCATGGGCAGTAGCTGCTGAAGAGTCAACATCTTGAATTTTGGAACTTCCAGAAACGTATTTAGTATAGACAGGTCCAGAATTGGCCTCCAGGTTTTGTCCTTCCTGGGTATTAGAAAAAGTCTGGAGTAAAATCCTTACCCCTGCTCTTGTTGTGGTACTTGCTGAATGGCCCTCATGTCCATGAGGGCTGTAATTTGTTTTTATGCCTCTGCCCATTGATTGTGTGGCAGGTCTGGCATGTCCTTTGACCTTGGCAGAGTATGAAAATGGAACCTGTAGCCTTGGGACACTACATTCAGAATCCATTTGTCTTGGGTAACTATTTGCCAATTTGATGAAAAAAGTGCTAGTTTTCCCCCTAAGGGGGCTATCAAAAGAAAACTGCTTGGAACTGATAGAGGAAAGTCATTGTTTCCTGTAAGGCTGTGATTTGTCTTCAACGCTTTTGGAGGTAGGAGCACCCCATTGTTTAGGCCTGTATGAGCCTTGGTGCTGAGATCTGCCTCTGGGACTCCTGTATCTGCCTCTTTGTGGTCTGTCTGAGACTGGAAAGGACCAATTTTTAGAAGGCCAGTTCTTGCTAAACCTGGGTGGCTGTACCTGTAAGAAATCCTTGACTGTCTGCATGGATTTTGCTTTATCCTCTTTTATTTTCAACACCTCTTTTGCTTTAGTACCAAACAAAGTATCATGCTGTAATAGTGCATCTAATAATTTTGCTTTAACATGATCAGGCAAGATTTTGTTCCTTTAACCAAGCATGCCTTCTAATAACAGAACCTGTAACAGTGGCCCTGCAAGAGGCCTCCAGTGAATCATAACCACATTGCAAAGCATGCTTTCCCACTTGTTCAGTTGCATGCAATAAATCCTGCAATTCCTTGTTCTCTGAACACTCAGTATTTGTCAACATTTTCTGTTTAAGTAGAGACATTAAATATTGCTGATATTTAAGCATATGAAATTGACAATTTAAAGCCCTTACAGCCAGGGTGGCAGAAATGTATACTCCCCCCCCCCCCCCATCTGTCTAGAGCTCTAGAATCCCTATCAGAGGGGACAAGGTTTTTTGCAGTGGAAGCCTTAACCCCCTTGGGACCCTGAGAAATAGTTTCTGGGTCAGCAACAGGGTTTTTATATAGGAATTTATGAGAATCCGGGACCCTATAGTATCTGTCTGGCTTAGCAGGTGCAGGGGGTAAAGAGTCAGGGGACAGTCCGCACTCTGAAAATACATCTACAATGTCTAGAACAGGTGGAATGGCAAGGGTCTATGCTGAGGAAGAAGTAGGAAGTCTCTGAGCTTTTTCTTAGACTCAGAATATTCCTGGCTCTCCCAGTGGAAATGCTCCCTTCATAGTATGCAGCATTTCCCCAAAAGAATAGTCCTCAGGAGGAGAGGCTGAAGGAATAGATTCTTCAGCATCAGAATCCTCATAGGGAAGCATGGAGTAATCCTGTTCAGAAGAGGAATCAGAGGAAATAGATATCCGATCAGAAGAATCATACTCTGTCTCTTGCCTAGGCCTCTTATCAGGAGGGGGATGGGAGCCCCTGATCAAAGTAATTAGGTCTTCGGCCATTTTGAGCATCTGTTTTTTAGGCATGGAAGTCTGAATAGGAGAATGCTGTACTTGTTTGTCTTTAGAGCTGCTTTAGTCTTTGAAGCTGAGGATGGCTTACTATATAGTTGTGTAGGTCTGAAGACGCCCTCAGAAGCCGATGCCTGCTCAGCGGCTCCGGACCCATCTGAGGGATTGATTTCAAAGTGTCCAATACCTTGAGTTTCCAGAGGCCCAGTTGGCTCCACATGGGAGTCGGTAGCGGGCGCCTCACTGAGAACCAGCGAACCGGCGACTGGCCTAGAAGAGGCTTTGTCCTAACCTCCCTCCTTTCTATCCTTGTCCTTGTATTTTTTGTAAACTCCGGTTGCCGGCTGTTCCTCCGGCATTATATAATTAAATCTTCAGTCAAAGTAATGAAATGCAAAATCGAACAGACGCTTGATAGTGTGTTGGTTGAATCTAGCACAAAACCGACAGCTAGCAACGTTGTGATCAGGGCCTAGGCAAGGAATACAGTAAGAGTGAAAATCCTTATGAGGTATTTGCTTCCCACAAGAAATACAATTGTTAGCTTTTTCTGACATCGTTCTTGAGCAAGAAAAAAGTTTCCCCAACGGGGTACTTGGCTTTAATGAAGACTTCGGTTTTGAAATTTAGATTTGAAAATCTTAGGAGTTGGCCAACCGGCACTTGCGAACTTCTTTTGCTTCGGGCACCGCACGGCAAGAAAGACTGAAGAAAATGGCGTCGGCTGCATCTTTTATAGCCCTGGCGCACTGACGTCAGGGAGGAGGCGACAGCAGCCTACGCCGGATCCAGACTTTGGAATTCTGGCCGACTGCGGGTAGCCTGCCAGCAGGATAATCCAAGAGTAATGACTGCAACAGTGAAACACGATGAACATTCCCATTTAATCCATATACCTAAACACTTCTCTGGTATCCCCATAAACATGAACCAATTCATGTGCGAGTACGTAGTTTCTCTCTATAGCCTTCATTCTATCTTCATTAATTTTATATTGAAAAAAGACCTGACATTTTCTCAAAAAACCCCCCCAAAAAATACAAATGTACTACAACGTGAAAATGCCGTTTTTTTGATTTATCAAAAACAATATATAATCTGAAAATAAAGCTAAAGTTTCTTGACTACCATACCAGTTATATTCTCGATTCTGAGAGTTCCTTACTTTCTTTGCCAATGCCTGTAGCTATAAGGCAAGCAACAAAGAAGAAAAGACAACACCCTTGTCTGGTTCCTCTAATGAAATACAGCTTACTGGAGAGGAACCATTCCAACCTTAATTCTTGCCTCAGACCTTTCATAAATCCTCCTAATTACCATTATTATATTATCTGGGAATAAAAATGCCTCCATTGTGCTATTCATAAAACCCTGACTATCAAAGGCAGTTTCTTCATGAAGATACTTCCCTCTGGATTATCATTATTCTGTTAATGTTGACAACTGTCCCCCTCCCCAAAACCACTTTAATCCAGATCAATTTTGGCAACAGATTTGCCATTCACTTAACTAGTATAGAAATAAAATAATTTATAGTAATGACTTAAAACTGAAATTGGTCTATATGAAGATGGGTCTTTGCCTACTTTAGGTAACTGTCATTACAACTTTCCTCCATGATAATGGTACTTCCCATACCTTTAGAATACTGTTAAATAAAACCTTCCAGATCTTTATCCTCTTATTCCCTCCTAACCTCCACAGGAGTGCCATCTGTTCTTGGACACTTTCCTGTTGATTGTACACCTTCCATTTTTATCCTATCTCTTCTTATCTTAATTACTGTCAAGCCTCATCTGTCTCTAACTTTAGCATGTCCTCCATGAATATTTCTGCTTGTCTTTTTTTTGTTGTTTCCCATATTCCTCTGCTTTGTACCAATTTTCATAAAATTTCTGAAGTATCTCTAATATGTCTGAAGGATCTTTATTTTTTCTTTTCTTAGGCACCCTACATTTGGCAACAGCTGTTTTAACTTTGCTGTCCAAGGCTTTGTACTAAAAGCTTAAACAGCAACCTTTCCAGACTCAGGTAACCCCCCCCCCCCAAAACTTGTTATACTTACTACTTTACATTAGTGCTAAACACTGTGCTTTGTAAGATCCTTCCTATGCAAACACGTTTTGAATGCTCTGACAGTCCAGATCAAGACCAACATTTCCCTTATTTATACAACTCCTTTTTTGAGCGGTATCCAAACATCTTGTACCTTCTGGCTTCCCGAATATACTCCCCAAGCTAGAACTTAATCACCCATGGTAAGGTACTGATTTGTAGGATTTCTGCTTGAAGGGTACCACTTGATTCTTTCTACATGACTGGACAATCATTCTAAAGTACAGTTGTGTACACTTACCATAAATGTAGATGTTCGAGTGTATTCACTGTTGCAGTCATTACATTTGGGTTACCTGCTTGCAGGTAGCCCTCAGTCGGCCTGATTAACAAAGTCATGGGTCCTGCGTCGGTTGCTGTCCCTTCTTCCAGGACTTCAGGTCGTTATGGGTATAAAACATGCAGCCGACGCAATTACATCAGTTTTTCTTGCCCCAGATGTCAGGTGGCCCCCTAATGGAAAGCAATTAAATATAAAAGCACAAAAGTATACCTCCAACCAAAAAGGCTTTTAAGCATAGTAAAGGAAAGTAGAGGTATAGCCAAAAGAAGTTAGGGGCTGGAGGGAGGGTAACCAGGACTGCACCAGTGAATACACTCGAACATCTACATTTATGGTAAGTGTACACAACTGTACTCTGTTGCAGTCATTACATTTGGGTAGATTCCTAAAGCTATGGTTGAGAAAAGGAATTTAGATAGCATTAGGGCCAGCTATAATGCCCTGCAAGACTGCAGTGGCAAAGCCAGCTCTGGATTTATAGAAAATTGGCAAATGATAACGCTTGGTGAAAGTATGTACAGAACTCCAGGTAGCAGCTTCTAGGATGTCCTGGTAGGGACGCCTCTGAGAAAGGCTGTAGAGGTAGATGCAGCCCAGGTGGAGTGAGGTCTGATCCCCTGGGGGATAGGCTTTCCATGGTGCTTATAGCAGAAATGAATGCAATGGCTTATCCATTTAGAAATGGTTTGCTTTGAAATAGCCTTCATCTCTGCCCCTGCAGCAAATGCCACCAGCAGTTGTTCAAATTTCCTTTGAGGTTTAGTCCTGTCCAAATAGAATCTAAGTTGTCTGTGCACATCTAAGGAATGCAGTATCCATTTCCCCTTTATTCTGTGGATTGGGAAAGAAGGTTGGCAAATGAATGGACTGATTAAGAGCCACACTGGATACCACCTTGGGCATAAAGGATGGATTGGTTCTGAGGGACACCCTGTCTACATGAAAGATTATGAAAGGCTCCACTGCCATAAGGGCCTGTAATTCAGATACCCTTCTAGCTGAAGTGATTGCTAAAAGGAAAGCCGTTTTCCAAGAAAGAAATTTTAAGTCTGTAGTAGCAGCGGGCCCGAAAGGTAGAGTGAGTTTCTCCAAGACAAAGTTAAGGTACCAGGGCTGGGGTTGGAGCTCTTCTGGGTGGTCTCAAATTTTTGGCTCCTCTGAGGAACTGCTTGAGCAGTGGATGAGAGAAGAGGGGAGGTTCTGTGTTATAATCAGCTGAAATGGTTGAGGCATGGATTTTAATGGAAGAAAAAGAGGCCCTTGTGAAGCATCTCAGTTAAGTATTGTAAAATCTGAGGTAAATTGGGCGCTGCTGTGCTCATCCCTTGAGATTGGTTCCAGGCACAGAATATTTTCCATTTTCAGCATAAGATTTTCAAGTACTAGGACTCCTTGCCTTTAAAATGATATCCATCACAGGTTTGCTGAGGGATGGTAAAGGAGAGATTAAATAATTAGCCAAGCTGTAAGGTTCAGTGTTAGAAGCAGAGGCTGCAGACTCTGGTTCTCCTGCTGAGACAGCAGGGAAGGAGTCTGAGGCAGGTGCCATGGAGATAACAGTGACACACTGTGCAGGAGGGGGGTACCAGTGTTGGCGCGGCCAGTCTGGAGCAATCAAAATAATCCTTGGTTTGTCCTGTTTGATGTTTAGTAGTACTTTGGAGAGCAGAGGCAGAGGGGGAAGGCATAGACTGATAGGTTTTTCCAGATGAAGGACAGAGCATCCACTTTTAAGGCTTGTTTGTGGGGAGTCCTCGTGCAAAATTTGTCCAACTGGTAGTTCTGGGGAGAGGCAAACAGGTCTATATCTGGGCTCCCCCATTTGCTTGTCAACATGTTGAAAATCCTTGGTTCCAGTTTTCACTCGTGTGGATCCATGAGATTTCTGCTTAGTCCGTCTGCCAGTGTATTTAATTTTCCTGGCAGGAATTCAGCTTGTAGGTGCACTTGGTAGCCCAAGGCTGTGTTCCACAATGGCATGGCTAGTCTGCAGAGGAGGTAAGAATGTGTACCCCCCTGCTTGTTTATGTACCACGTAACAGTGGTGTTGTCCGTCTTTACCATTAGTTGTCCGGGAAGAATGAGGTCCTTGAAGGTGTCAGAGCATTCTGTACAGCTAACATTTCTTTTTGATTGATATGCAGGTGCATTTGACTTGGGTTCCATTTGCCCTGAATGCACTTCCCTGCCAGGTGAGCCCCCCACGCATAGTCTGATGCGTCTGTTAGGGTTCGGGTGGCAGGAGGTGGTGTGAAAGGTAGCCCTTTGTTTTGGTGGCAGGCCTCTGTCCACCAAAGTAACTCTAGGCATAGGCAAGGTATGATAGGAATCATTGTTTCCAGGTCTTGAGAATATTGACACCATAGGCTTTTTAGATACCACTGTGGTTTCTTCATATGCAGTCTTGCATATGGAATTAGAAGAATGCAGGAGGCCATGAACCCCAAGGCTTGCAGTATTTGTCTTGCAGATAGCAGGATTTTTGTGGCCACTTGTTTGAAGTTGGTTGTCAAATGAATTTGTTTCTCTGGCGCGAGGTAAGCCATCTGGGAAGTTGTATTCAAACTTGCTCCCAGGAATATAATTTGTTGACAGGGTACCAGGTACGATTTAGGTTCATAGGTTAATTTCTTTTCAATTATGGTGTACCCCAGACGAGATAGAACCCTTTTTACAAAGCGCAGATGATTTAAAATTATGTCCTGGCTTTCTGCCTGAATTAGACAATCGTCCAGGTATCAGTATATTTGAACATTGCTTTGCCTGCAAAATGCAATAACTGGAGCTAGGCACTTTGTGAATACCCCGGGCGCAGTAGATAAGCCAAAGGTCAGTGCAGAGGACAGATAGTGCGTGTAGCCTGCTTTGAAGCGTAGGTATCTTCTTCGAGATTCCCTGACTGGGATGTGCAGGTTATGTTTCTTTTAACTTTCTAGTGTTGCCAACCAGGCATCTTTGCCTAGCATAGGAAGTAATTGGTGAAGAGTCAGCATCTTGAATTTTGGAATCTCCAAAAAAGTATTTAGAGTAGACAGGTCCAGAATAGGATGCCATGAATTGCCTTTTCTGGGTACCAGGAAAAGTCTCGAGTAGAAACCTTGTCCCTTTTCCTCTTCTGGTACCAGTCGAATAGCCCCCATGCTTAAAAGAGAAAGTACTTGTTTTTGGGCCTCTGCCCACTGATTTGGGGGTAGGTCCGGCCACCCACATGGTGTTGGCAACGTGTGGAAGTGAAATCTGTATCCTTGGGACATTTAATTTAAAACCCATTTGTCCTGGGTAATGAGTTCCCAATTCTGTGCATGAAGAGCAATCTTTCCCCCACAAAGGGGCAGTCAGTTAAGTGCTTGGAAATTTTAAAAGGAAGTCATTGAGACAGTTTACCATAGGGGGGGGGGTCTTCTTATTCCCAGATTTGGAAGTGGAGGCCCTCCACTGCGTAGTTTTGTTGGTCCTCTGGGACTGAAACCCGGGGTTTTTGCTGTGTCTGGGTTTGGCTTGAGAAGACCTGGAAGGGGCTGGAAAGGAACAATTCTTAGAAGGCCGGTGCCTACTAAATCTAGGAGGCTAAACTTGTAAAAAATCTTTAACAGTTTGCATAGATTTAGCTTTATCTTCCATCTTTTTAAGAACTTCCTCAGCCTTGTTGCCAAACAGGCAGTCCTGATTTAAAGGCGCATCCAGCAATTTAGCTTTAACATGATCAGGCAAAGATTGCTCCTTATACCAAACATGCCTTCTGAGCACAGACCCAGTAACAGCAGCCCTGCAAGAGGCCTCTAATGAATCAAAACCACATTGCAAAGTATGTTTTCCAACTTGTTCAGCAGAATGCATTAAATCCTGTAATTCTTTATTTTCCACTCAGTCAGGAAATATCATTTTCTGTTTAAGCAGCCCAATAACATATTGCTGATACTTTAACATATGAAACTTGCAGTTTAAAGCCCTACTGGCCAAGGTTGCAGAAGTGTAAACCTTCTTACCCAATCTATCCAGCGCCCTGGAGTCTCTATCAGAAGGGGTAGGATTTTTAGCAGTAGAAGCCTTAACGCCCTTGGGCCCCTATGAAATAGTCTCTGGATCTGCAATAGGATTTTTAAAAAGGAACTTGTGGGACACAGGGACCCTGTAGCATCTGTCAGGTTTTCTGGGAGCAGGAGGCAGGGAATCAGGGGCCAAACTAGATTCTGAAAAAGCATCAACAATGTCTAGTACAGGAGGAATAGCTAAAGGCCTATGCGGAGGTAGAAGGAAATCCCTAAGCCTCTTTTTTGAATCAGAAAAATCCTGGCTTTCCCAGTGGAAATGCTCCCTTAAAGTGTGTAAGGTTTCCCCAAAAGAAAAATCCTCAGGAGAAGAAGCAGAGGGAATGGAGTCCTCTGCATCAGAATCTTCATAAGTAGATAAGGGCAAATTCAGATCATCAGAAGCATCAGAAAACACAGAATCCTGATCAGAAGATTCATAATCAACTTCAGTCCTAGGCCTCTTAGAGGGGGGGGGGGGTTGGCTACCCCTGATTAGAGTTATTAGATCTTCAGCCATTCTTATTTGTTTTTTTAGGCCTAGAGGCCTGAGCATGTGGCCTGGGCATCGTTTTTTTATGCATGCATCGAGATTTAGGCCTAAGCAAAGAAAGAGGCATCAGTTTAATATGCAAGTCCGTAGGCCTGAATACACCCTCAGAAGCCAGTGCCTGCATAGCGGCTCCGGACCCATCCAAGGTAGAGACATCCGCGGGTTCCATAGCTGAAGCATCTCGCGGCATACCAGACTCCAAATGGGTCTCAGTAGAGGTCGGTGAATCAGAAATAGCAGGTATCAGGGGCTGCGAAAGCACCTCACTGAGAACTGGCGACTGGCTTAGGAGAAGCGTCGTCGGCAGTTTTGGACCTCAGTGGCCTGTCTCTGTCTATCTTTGCGTTTTTTTCAGAATACTGGTTGTCAGATGGCTAACCGACAACATTTCTGGATAATTAAACAGAGAACCAAAATATTTAGAAGCGAAAATATACAGACGGCGGATAGTGCGCTGATTAAATAAAGCACAAAACCGACAGCAAGGTACTTCGTGGTCAGGGCCTAGGCAAGGAATACAGTACGAATGAAAATCTTTATGAGGTATTTGCTTTCCAAACGTAATGCAATTATTAACTTTTACTGACATCGGTAAGGATCAAGAAAAAGTTCCCCCAACGGGGTACTTGGCTTTAGTTGAAGACTTCGGTTCTGAAACTCGAAAATGAAAATTTCAGAAGTTGGCTGACCGGCACTTGCGAACTGCTTTTGCTTCGGGCACCGCACAGCAAGAAAGACTGATGTAATGGCATCGGCTGCATGTTTTATACCCCTGACGACCTGATGTCATGGAAGAAGGGACAGCAACCGACGCAGGACCCAATACTTTGTTAATCAGGCTGACTGAGGTATACCTAAAAGCAGATAACCCAAATGTAATGACTGCAACAGTGAAAAGTACAGTTTTGTACCTACCATACATGTAGATGTTTGAGTGTTCACCCTGCTGCAGTCATCACACTTGGGTTATATCCTGCCGTCAGGTGGTCCCGCAGTCGGCCTGAGTTCCAAAGTCTTGGTCCGGTGTCGGTTGCTGTCGTTTCTTCCCTGACGTCAGTGCACCAGGGGTATACAAGAGGCATCCGACGCCATTTTCTTCAGTTTTTCTTGCCCCAGATGTCAGGTGCCCCCAATAGGTAGGCAATATACATACTGCTATATAAAAATGTACATATAAAAATAAAACAATACCTTCAGGCACAAGGAAATACACCACAGAGGTTGTATAGGATAGAATGGTATAGATAAGTCCAGCTAGTTCAGAGGGGATGGAGGGAGGGTAACCTGGACTGCAGCAGGGTGAACACTCGAACATCTACATTTATGGTAGGTACAAAACTGTACTATGTTCATTGTGTTACCCTGCTGCAGACATCACACTTGGGTTGAATCCCAAAGCTAAGGATGGGTGGTGGAGCTAAACAGGGTTAGAAGAAGCTAGTAGGCCCTGCAAAACTGCAGTGGCAAAACCAGCTCTAGTCTTAGAATATAGAGGTAAGTAATAGTGTTTGGTGAAGGTGTGCACTGAACTCCAAGTTACAGCTTCCAGAATATCCTTGGTTGGCACCCCCCTGAGAAAGGCTGCTGATGTAGCTGTAGCCCTGGTGGCGTGGGACCTAATGTTAGCAGGTACCGGTTTCCCATGATGCGTGTAACAGAAAAGTACAGTTTTGTACCTACCATAAATGTAGATGTTCGAAGATCCACATTGCTGCAGTCCTTACACTTGGGTAGTCCGCTGTCCTCGGTCGGCCCGAATATCAAAGTATAAGGCTGACGTCGGTCAAGGCGCATAAGACTGACATCAGGACGTCAGGGTACAAATGCGCATGACCGACGTCATATCCTCAGTCTTTTCTTGCCCCAGATGTCAGAAGACCCCAAAAAGAAAGGTCAAAACCAAAAGACAGCAAACAACCAACCAACCACCCTTGCACTAATAATATGTACAATATATACAATATACACAATATTTACAACCCAACCCACACAACCGCCTCTAACTACAGAGGGGAAGGAGGGAGGGTAATTGGACTGCAGCAATGTGGATCTTGAACATCTACATTTATGGTAGGTACAAAACTGTACTATGTTCTTCATCTCACATTGCTGCAGTCCTTACACTTGGGTAGAATCCCAAAGCAGAGGTAAGGGAGGATGGCAAAACTATAAAGCAGCAGGAGCTGCCAAAATGCCCTGTAAAATAGCAGTGGCAAAACCAGCCCTAGATTTAGAGTAAAGTGGAAGGTGATAATGCTTAGAGAAAGTATGCACTGAACTCCAAGTAGCTGCCTCCAAAATATCTTTAGTTGCCACCCCTTAAAAGCTGTCAGTGGCAGTAGCCCTAGTGGAATGAGGCCTAATCCCAGCTGGAATCTCCTTACCATGATGGGAATAACAGAAAGCAATGCAAAACCCAATCCACTTAGAAATGGTTTGTTTTGACACAGGCTTGCCCTGAGAACTCAAAGCAAAAGAAACAAATAACTGCTGAGACTGCCTGAACCCTTTAGTTCTGCTCAAATAATATCGCAACTGCCTGTGCACATCTAAAGTGTGCAAAATCTTTTCCCCTTTATTTTGGGGATTTGCATAAAAAGTAGGCAAATTAATAGTTTGGTTTAAAGCCACACTAGAAACCACTTTAGGCATAAGGGAAGGATTAGTACGCAAAGATACCCTATCCTTATGGAAAATTAAGAAAGGCTCAACTGCCATAAGGGCCTGTAATTCAGAAACCCTTCTTGCAGAGGTAATGGCCAACAAAAAAGCAGTCTTCCATGATAAATATTTCAACTCGGCAGTAGCTGCAGGCTCAAAAGGTTGTAGAGTGAGTTTCTCCAACACAAAATTGAGATCCCAAGCAGGAGTAGGAGCTCTACGTGGGGGTCTTATATTCTTTGCCCCTCTAAGAAATTGCTTGAACAAAGGATGAGAAAACAATGGCGGGTCACAGTCATAGTGAGCAGAAATTGCTGCAGCATGAACCTTAATAGAAGAGAAGGACAAACCTTTGTCCAGTAACTCAGTAAGATATTGAAGAGCCACACTTAAATTAGGCTCAGAAACATCAAATTCCTTTGCTGCACTCCAAAATAAAACTCTCTTCCATTTATCTGCGTACACTTTCCTTGTACTAGGCCTTCTGGCTTCCAAAATAACATTCAAAACTTGCTGTGGAAGTTGAGACCCTCCAGGGTTCAAAACAGAATATGCCAGGCTGTTAGGTGAAGAGAGTGAAGTTTGACATTGAGTAAATGACTGTTCTCCTGAGACAGCAGGTGTGGAATCGAAGGCAAAGGCCATGGAGGCTCCCGTACCAGACTTCTCAGTAATGGGTACCAGTGCTGTCGAGGCCAATCTGGAGCTATTAAAATCATCTTTGGCTTGTCCTGTCTGACCTTTAGGAGTACCTTTGGGAGGAGAGGCAGAGGTGGAAAGGCATACACATGAAGATTGCTCCAATTGAAAGAAAGAGCATCCACTTTCCAGGCTGTGGGATGAAACCTTTTTGTGCAAAACTTTAGCAGCTGGTAGTTTAGTGGAGAAGCGAACAGATCTATGTCTGGAGTTCCCCATGACACTGTCAATTTCTGAAATACATGAGGATCCAATTTCCACTCGTGGGGATCCATAATTCGTCTGCTCAACACATCTGCTAAGGAGTTCTGTGCTCCCGGCAGAAACCTTGCCTGAAGATTTAGCTGTAAACTGAGAGCAGTCTTCCACAAAATCATTGCTTGCCTGCATAGAGGATAAGAATGTGTTCCCCCTTGCTTGTTGATGTACCACATGACAGTTGTGTTGTCTGTTAGAACCAACACCTGCCCTGGAATAAGTAAATCCTTGAAAGCTATTAATGCAAATTGGACTGCTAACATCTCCTTCAAGTTGATATGTAGATGTTGTAGTCTGGCAGGCCACGTGTCTTGTATCCACTTTCCATTTAGATGAGCTCCCCAAGCTTTGTCTGAGGCATCTGTCGTTAGAATCTGACTCTCCTCTGGCCGGGTCACAGAGAGTCCCTTGTTTAGGCGACATTCCTGAGCCCACCACAAAAATTCCTTTTGAATGCAAGGTATTATCTGAATGACAGTGTCCATATCCTGGCAGTGCTGTGTCCATACATTTTTGAGATACCATTGTAGCTTCCTCATATGCAGTTTGGCATTGGGAAGCACCAGAATACAAGATGCCATGAACCCCAAGGCTTGAAGGACTGTCCTTGCAGTCAGCATGGACTGATGAGACAATTGATGGAAGTAAAGGGAAAGATTCTTTTGTTTGTCCGGGGTCAAAAAGGCCATCTGGGATGCTGTATTCAGTCTTACACCCAGAAAGCACATGTCCTGAGAGGGTACTAGACTGGACTTGATTTCGTTCACAGAATACCCTAGGCATCTTAGCACTGCTATCACATATTGCAAATGATGAAGAAGTTCATCCCTTCCTTGAGCCAGAATCAGGCAATCGTCCAAATAAGGATAAATCTGTATTCCTTTTAGCCTGAAGAAAGCTATCACTGGAGCCAGAACTTTCGTGAACACTCTGGGCGCAGTAGATAAGCCAAAGGGCAATGCAGAGAACTGATAATGAGAAGTCCCAGCCCGAAAACGCAGATACTTCCTGCAACTTAGTCTGATAGGTTCATAGGTTTATACTAGGCTATCTGCCCTAAGGCATTTATAAGCCTAGCCCAAATTATTGTGGCTTACGCCACCCCTTATATGAAAAAATACTGTGCCCATTAGTTTGTTGTGCCTCTGTCCAGCAGTGACCCAGAGATGATTCCCGGGGTAAACCTACGATCTCCCATCCACAGGTCTAGATTTCTCTTGAACAGCGTCAGCGAGGTGCTCTGCCTCACATGGACCGGGATTTTATTCCACAGCATAGGGAGTCTCTGAGTGATAAATCTATCCCTCCAGCACGTCCTATTTATATCCGTGCTAAGGTTTAAGTCGCTTTCTCTAGTGGTTTTGGTGGATTTGGATTTTTTGAGGTGGAGCATGTCCATTAATTCCGGGTTGGACATGGCCTTGTATGTCAGGCACATGTCACCTCTGAGCAGACGGTATGCGACTGAATAGAGCTGGAGTTTCTTCAATCTGGCAGCATATGACAGATTTTGGAGTCCCTTTATCCTTTTGGTGAGGAACTTTTGGGGTCTCTCCAATTGCTGCAGATGTCGGGTGAGATACATCCCGAATGGGGCATTGTACTCGATCATTGGTCTGATAAGTGAAGAGTACAGGGGAACAATGACCTCACTAGATCTGGATGTGAATCCCTTCATGATCAGGTGGGCAATGTAGAAGGTCTTTCTAACCACTTTAGCAATGTGAGTGTCAAAGAAAGGCCACTGTCAACCTGGGTCCCCAGGTCCCTGATAACCTCTTCTGTGCTTAGTGGATTGCCACCTATATGGTAGCTTGGGGTTACCTTGTTTTTCCCGAGGTATGACTATACATTTTTGGCTTAACTTCAGGCCATGGCTCTGGCACCAGCTATCTGTTTCCGTGAGTCCCTTCTGAAGGATATCAGTGTCCGATGCACTTTCCACTATGGCCAGTTTGCAGTCATCTGCAAACTTTGTCAGCCAAAGTCCTCCCATGTTGGCCTGTACTTCTGAGAAGTAGATGCCAAACAATAGGGCCAAGGACCGAGCCCTGTGGGACACCACTTGTGACCGGCTTGGAGTCTGACACAGCGCCAGCAACTCTAACCCTGTGGGTTCTGTCCTTAAGCCAGTTTGCAACCCATCTTGTGACATATGGGTTTACATTTAAGCTGGTAAGTTTTTCTACAATACCCGAGTGGGGTATTGTGTCGAAAGCCTTTGCAAGGTCAAGGTAGGCTGTATGGACTGCCTTTCCCTCATCAATGGCCTTGGTGACTATTTCGAAGAAGTCGACCAAGTTCAAAAGGCATGATCTTCCCTTGACAAAGCCAAACTGGGTCGGGTCCAATGTCTGCAAGTCCCCTATATCTTTGTTTATGAGCTCCATTATGATCCTCTCCATAGCTTTGCAGACTAGACTTGTCTTGATAGGAATATGAAGGTAAGCCTCCTTGAGATCCAGAGTTACCATCCAGTGATCTTTGCCCAGCAGAGGTAAAAGCTGTTGTAACATCAACATTTTGAACTTGGGAATGTCCAGATAAGTGTTGAGGATAGATAAATCCAAAATTGGTCTCCATGTGTTCCCCTTCTTTGGTACTAGGAACAGGCGAGAATAAAATCCTAGGCCCACTTCTGGCAGAGGGACCGGCTGTATGGCCCCTATTTGAAGTAGCAGAGAAATTTGTTTGTGAGCCTCTATTCTTTGTTGAGGAGGAACGTCTGGCATGCCTTTGAAAGGAGGCAAGGTATGGAAATAAAACTTGTAACCTTGGTGTATGATATCCAATACCCATCTGTCTTGGGTAATTAAACTCCAATTTTCCTTGAAAAGTGCCAACCTTCCTCCCAAAGGTGCTGCCAGACGAGAAGGCTCTGGCAGCTGAAAGGGTAGGTCATTGGGCCTGTTTAAAGGACTGACCCCTGCCCTCACCCGAAGACTGTGCAGGAGAACTCCCTGTTCTAGGCCTGAAAGAGCCCTGAGCTCTGCCCCTACCACGTCTAGATCTACCCCTAGACTGGGAATCATAAGAAGGATACGTCCACCCCTTGGTAGGCCAATTCCTACTAAACTGGAGGCTGAACCTGCAAAAAATCTTTAACAGTCTGCATAGACTTAGCCTTGTCTTCCATTTTCTTTAAGACTGCCTCCACAGGTGAACCAAACAACACATCAGACTGTAAAGGAGCATCTAAAATCCTTGTCTTAACATGGTCAGATAAATTCTGATCCCTCAGCCAGGCGTGCCTGCGAAGAACTGACCCAGTGGCAGCCACCCTAGACGAGGCCTGTACAGCATCAAAACCACATTGCAAAGAATGCTTACCCACCTGTTCAGAAACATGTACCAAATCCTGTAATTCCTTACACTCAATACCTTCCGCCAGAGCATCTACCTTAGACTTCAATTGAGAAAGTAGATAGTTTTGGTATTTCAACATGTGAAACTGGCAATTCAAAGCCCTCATAGCTAAGGAGGAAGAAGTATAGATTTTCTTTCCCCATCTATCCAAAGCCCTGGCCTCTTTATCTGGAGGAACCAGATTTTTTACAACAGAAGCCTTGACACCCTTAGGCCCCTGACTAACAGTTTCTGGGTCCACCCTAGGACTCTTAAAAAGATATTTATGAGCTTCAGGCACCCTGTAATACCTATCCGGTTTAACAGGAGCAGGAGGCAAAGAATCAGGATTAAGAGAAGCCTCTGCAAACACATCTTCCACAACATCCAGAACAGGAGGTATAGCCAAAGGCCTATGCTGGGGTAAAAACAAAAATTCCCTAAGCCTTTTCCTGGAATCAGAGAAGTCCTGACCTTCCCACTTAAAATGTTCCCTCATGGAATGAAGAGTCTCTGAAAAAGAAAAATCCTCTGGAGGAGAAGCAGAAGGAGTAGAATCATCCACATCAGAATCAGAATAAGGAGAATACTCCTGCAAGTCTTCAGCCGAAGACTCTGAAACATCCGAAGCCTGCTCAAAACTCCCCAACTCTGGTTCCACCCTAGGCCTCTTATCAGGAGGGGGCAAAGAACCTCTAATTAAAGTAATTAAATCTTCTGCCATTTTAAGCATGTGCTTCTTGGGCACAGATCCTGATGAACTAGGAGTGACACCAACAGAAGCTAAACCTGGCCTGCCTCTGGGAGAAGCCTTGGAAACAGAAGGAGAGGGCCTAACCACCCTAGGAAGGGAGGGGAGTACAGTAACCTGAGAAGCCCCTTCAGCCTGACCTGCCTCCTGAGAGGCCACATCCTGCAATAACAAAGTCTCCCCCTGGGACTCCAGAGAAACCTCCGGCGGAACCCCCGGTTCCACCGACACCTCCAAAGAACCGGCGTCCGGTACGGACGACTCTTCTTGCCTGGGCTTAGCTGCTTTGTCTTTGCGCTTCTTCGAAGAAGCGGGCGTCGGAGCATCCGACGGCATATTATAATTGCACCGCTTCCCGAAGACTAACCTGGCACAATCTAACCTTCGCTTAATAGTGCGCTTATTGAACCTAGCACAAAAGCGACACCCAACAACGTCGTGCTCAGGCCCCAAACAAGGAATACACAAAGTATGATAATCTCTATGCGGTATCTGTTTCCCACAAGAAATACAGTTATTCACTTTTTCTGACATCCGGTAAACCACTGAGGCAAGAAAAAACTAAAATATTCCCCAACGGGGTACTTAGCCAACTTTGACTCGGTCTGAAACTCCGAATTCGAAAAATTTCAGAACGCCGAACGGCACTTGCAACGCTGCTTCTGCATTGGACCATGCGGCAAAAAAGACTGAGGATATGACGTCGGTCATGCGCATTTGTACCCTGACGTCCTGATGTCAGTCTTATGCGCCTTGACCGACGTCAGCCTTATACTTTGATATTCGGGCCGACCGAGGACAGCGGACTACCCAAGTGTAAGGACTGCAGCAATGTGAGATGAAGAACATCGTATGCAATGCCCTATCCATTTAGAAATGGTCTGTTTTGAGATAGCTTTTCCTTGTGATCCTGCAACATAGGCTACAAAGAGCTGGTCAGATTTTCTGAAGATAGCTTTTCCTTGTGATCCTGCAACATAGGCTACAAAGAGCTGGTCAGATTTTCTGAAGATAGCTTTTCCTTGTGATCCTGCAACATAGGCTACAAAGAGCTGGTCAGATTTTCTGAAAGCCTTAGTTTTATCCAAGTAGTAATGTAATTGCCTGTAAATGTCCAAAGAGTGCAGGAGTCTCTCCTTTGTTCTGGGGATTTGGGAAGAAGGTGGGCAAATGAATGGTTTGGTTTAGGGCCACACTGGATACCACCTTTGGCATAAAGGAAGGGTTAGTTCGTAGAGAGACTCTGTCTTGATGAAAAATGAGGAAAGGCTCCACTGCCATTAGTGCCTGTAGCTCTGAGACTCTTCCAGCTGAGATTATTGCTAGTAGCAGGGCAGTTTTCCATGAAAGAAATTTTAAATCTGCTGAAAAAGCTGGTTCAAAGGGCGGCAGTGTAAACTTTTCCAGAACAAAGTTGAGATCTCACGCAGGTGTTGGTGCTCTCCTGGGCAGTCTTATGTTCTTAGCCCCTCTGAGGTACTGTCTTAGGAGTGGATGTGAAAATAAAGGAGGATCCGTGTTGTAATGAGCTGAAATTGCTGAGGCGTGGATCTTAATAGATGAAAAGGAAAGTCCTTTGTGCAACATCTCAGTTAAATATTGTAGAATCTGAGGAATGTTGGGATCAAGGGGATTTTGGCCTTTAGCCTGGTTCCAGGTGCAAAATCTTTTCCATTTGCCTGAATAGGTTTTCCTGGTGCTGGGCCTCCTGGCCTCCAGAATGACATCCATAACAGCTTTGGATAGAGGTGTTGGCTGGTTGTTTAGGTAATTTGCCATGCAGCCAGGTTTAAAGTCTTGAGCTGGCTGTGTAGAATCTGCTTGTCTCTCTGGGTGAGCAGGTGTGGAATTTGTGGCAAAATCCATGGTGGGCCATGGGCCATGTTCCTTAGAATTGGATACCAGTGCTGGCGTGGCCAGTCTGGAGCAATGAGCATCATTTGTGGCCTCTCTAATTTGACTTTCAGCAGTACCTTTGCTAGAAGAGGCAGTGGAGGAAAGGCATACACTGTTAATGTTTTCCAACTGAATGAGAGGGTGCCCACTTTCCAAGCTTGTGGGTGGAATGTCCTTGTGCAAAATTTTTGAAGTTGGTAGTTTTGGGGGTTGGCAAACAGATCTATGTCTGGGTGTCCCCATTTTTGAACTATCATTGCAAATACTTGTGGATCTAGTTTCCACTCATGTGGATCCATGATGTTTCTGCTTAGGTCGTCTTCCAATGTGTTTTTCTTTCCTGGCAGGAATTGTACTTGTAATTGAACCTGGTAAGACAGTGCTGTGTTCCACAAGGTCATTACTTGCCTGCATAGAGGGTAGGAATGTGTGCCCCCTTGCTTGTTTATGTACCGCATTACTGTGATATTGTCCGTCTTTATTATTAGTTGTCCTGGGTGTAAGAGGTCATTGAAAGCTGTATGGGCATTCTGTACTGCTAGCATTTCTTTTTGATTGATATGCAGATGCCTTTGATCTGTAGTCCATTTGCCCTGAATGCACTGTCCTGCATGTGTGCTCCCCAGGCATAGTCCGATGCATCTGTTATAGTTTCCCTGGCTGTGGGTAAGGTGAAAGGCTGACCCTTGTTGAGGTGACATGCCTGTGCCCACCATAGACACTCCTGTTGAAGGCTGGGAATGAGTGGTATCATTATTTCCAAGCTGCGGCTGTGCTGAGTCCATACACTTTTCAGGTACCATTGTAATTTCCTCATATGCAGTTTTGCAAATGGTACTAGTAGTATGCAAGATGCCATGAATCCCAAGGCCTGCAGAATTTTTCTTGCAGGGAGTTGGGTCTTTGTTGCCATTATTTTGAAATATTGAGTCAGCTGTTGTTGCTTGTCTGGCGTGAGATAAGCCATCTGGGCTGTTGCATTCAAGCTGGCACCCAGGAATATGTTTTGTGAGGGCACTAGTTTTGATTTCTTTTCGTTTACTGTGTACCCTAGGCAACTTAGAATGTGTTTGACAAATGCCAGATGCTTTAAAATAATGTCCTTGCTTTCTGCTTGAATAAGGCAGTTGTCCAGGTATGGGTATATTTGAATTCTCTGTCTGCAGTATGCAATTACTGGTGCCAGGCATTTTGTGAAGACCCTGGGCGCAGTAGATAAGCCAAAGTACAGTGCAGAGAATTGATAATGCATTGAACCTGCAATGAAGCGGAGGTATCTTCTGCAATTTTGTCCGATAGGGACATGCAGGTATGCCTCCTTGAGGTCCAACGTTACTAGCCAAGCATTCTTGCCCAGCATGGGAAGAAGCTGCTGTAGTGTTAGCACCTTGAATTTTGGTACTTGCAGATAGGTGTTCAGAATTGAAAGATCCAGAATGGGTCTCCATGCTTTGTCTTTTCTTGGGACTAGAAAGAGTCTTGAGTAAAATCCTTGTCCTTGCTCCTGTGTAGGTACCTGTTGAATGGCTCTCATGTCCATGAGAGCTGTAAATTGTTTTTGTGCCTCTGCCCATTGATTTGGTGGCAGGTTTGGCATTCCTTTTATCCTTGGCAAGGTATGAAAGTGGAATCTATATCCCTGTGAGACAATGTTTAGGACCCATTTGTCTTTTGTGATGATGTGCCAGTTGTCTGCAAAAAAACTGCTAATTTTCCTCCCAAGGGAGCTGCCAGGAGAGATTTGCTTGGTAGTTTGAGGCTTGAGTCATTGTGTTTGTCTTCTGCTAGCTTGGGGCCTGTCTTCTCCTCCTTTCTGGGTAGCAGTACCCCATTGGTGAGGTTTGTAAGGGCCTTGTGATTGACCTCTGCCCCTTGGGCGTCTGTATTTGCCCCTCTGTGATCCGTCAGAAGCTGGAAAGGACCAGTTTTTTGTTGGCCAATTTCTGCTGAAACGAGGAGGCTGTACCTGTAAAAAAACTCCTTGACAGTCTGCATAGACTTTGCCTTATCCTCCATTTTCTTTAAAACCTCTTCTGCTTTGACACCAAATAATACATCCTGCTGTAAAGGTGCATCCAATAATTTTGCTTTAACATGATCAGGTAGGGTTTGTTCTTTTAACCAAGCATGTCTACGTATGACAGATACAGTAACAGCTGCTCTACAGGAAGCTTACAATGAACCAAATCCACATTGTAAAGTATGTTTGCCCACCTGTTTAGCTGCATGCAACAGATCCTGCATTTCCTTGAATTCAGACTGTTCAGTATGTGTGCTCATTTTTTGTTTTAATTGAGACATTAGGAATTGCTGATATTTCAGCATGTGAAACTGACAATTTAATGCTCTCATAGCCAGAGTTGTTGAGGTGTATATTTTCTTTCTCCATCTATCTAGCGCTCTGGAATCCCTTTCAGAGGGCAAAGGATTTTTAGCCATAGAAGCTTTAGCCCCCTTGAGACCCTGGGAAATTGTTTCTGGGTCAGCCACAGGGCTTTTATAAAGGAATTTGTGTGAATCAGGTACTCTGCAGTATATGTCTGGTTTGGCTGGAGCAGGAGGTAGAGAGTCTGGATTTAGACTAGACTCCAGGTAAACATCATCCACAATATCTAAAACTGGAGGGATAGCAAGTGGTCTGTGCTGGGGTAGTAAAAGGAACTCTTGGGAGCCTTTTCTTAGAATCAGAGTAGTCCTGGCCTTCCCAGTGGAAATGTTCCCTCATGGTATGTAAAGTTTCCCCAAAGGAGTAATCTTCAGGGGGAGATGCTGAGGGAATAGAGTCTTCAGCATCAGAGTCTTCATAAGGGGGAATAGTGTAAACCTGCTCCTCAGAAGAATCTGAGGAAATGGAAACCTGGTCAGAGGAAGCATAATCCTCCTCTTGTCTTGGTCTTTTATCTGGAGGGGCATGGGAACCCCTGATTAGGTTAATCAAATCTTCAGCCATCTTAAGCATCTGTTTCTTAGGCATGGGGCCTTGAACTGCAGAGTGATGCACAGTCTTTTTTGGTTTTAAAGGAGTTTTAAGCTTAGCATAAGATTTAATGGTGAGTGTAGTCGTCGGTCTGAAGACACCTTCTCTGCAACCGAAGGTGTTTCCACTGCATCGGGGTCTCCTTCTGCTCTGGTGTTGAAAGGTTCTAATAAGGATGGCTGCGTCGGCCTAGTACACTCTGCTTGAGAATCCGCAGCTGTCTGGGTTCCAATTCTGTGGTCGTCAGGGGCTGCGTAGGCGCCTCACTGAAAACCGGAGAACCGGCGACAGGCCCAGCAGAGGCCTCTGAGTCTGGCTTGTTCCTAGGCCGCCTGTCCTTGTCCTTGCGTTTTTTATGCATGCCGGTAGTCGGCTGCTCCGACGGCATGATATAATTAAATTTCCTACCAAAGTAATGTACAGCGAAGTCAAAACGACGTTTGATAGTTCGTTTATTAAACCTAGCACAAAACCGACAACCTGTGACGTCGTGGTCTGGGCCTAGGCAAGGAATACAATAAGAATGGAAGTCCTTATGAGGTATTTGCTTCACAAAACCGACAACCTGTGACGTCGTGGTCTGGGCCTAGGCAAGGAATACAATAAGAATGGAAGTCCTTATGAGGTATTTGCTTCACACAAGAAATGCAATTGTTAACTTTTTCTGACATTGGACTGAGGCAAGAAAAGGTTCCCCAATGGGGTACTTAGCTTTATTGAAGACTTCGGACTGAAATTCGAATCGAAAATCTCAGGTGTCGGCCGACCGGCACTTGCGAACTGCTTCTGCTTCGGGCACCGCGCAGCAAGAAAGACTGAAGAAAATGGCGATGGATGCCTCTTGTATACCCCTGGCGCACTGACGTCAGGGAAGAAGCGACAGCAACCAACGCCAGACCAAGAATTTGGAACTCAGGCAGACTGCGGGACCGCCTGATGACAGGATAACCCAAGTGTGATGACTGCAGCAGGGTAACACGAACATCTGAACCCTCACATAAAGTCACTGTTCAATCTCAGCCTTACTACAGGATATGTACCCAAGGAATGGTGTACAGCAACAGTGGTCCCACTCCACAAAGGTGGTGCCACAATAGATCCTGGAAACTATCGTCCTATAAGCCTGACTAGCCTGGTCTGCAAAGCTATGGAGCGTATCATCATGGAACTCAAACAAGACATTGGGAACCTCCAGACATTGGATCCTACCCAATTCAGCTTTAAGGGCAGATCTTGCCTCTTGAACCTGGTTGACTTCTTTGAAACAGTCACCAAGGCCATAGATGAAGGGAAGGTAGTCCACACGGTCTACCTGGACCTCGCAAAAGCCTTCGACACAATACCCCACTCGGGCATCATAAATAAGCTCACCAGCTTAAATATCAACCCCTATGTCACAAGATGGGTTGCAAACTGGCTCAGGGATAGAACCCACATGGTCAGAATTGCAGGTGCCATGTCAGACTCTAAACCAGTTACAAGTGGCGTCCCACAAGGCTCAGTCCTGGGACCTCTCTTGTTCGGTATATATTTCTCTGAGGTACAATTTATTTTATTTTATTTTACATTTGTTGACCGGGCTAGTCCAACTGGATATATGTCCGTTTTCAGTAGAGGCCCGGGGAGAAAAGCTCCATCAGTTGTACACTTTTACAAAAAGGCTTAAATGGTTACATAAGAAAGAAAGCAAGTAAAAACAATTAATATAATCAGATAAAAAATACATTGGCATAAAAGGTCACATGACATCATAGCAAGTTAACCAGATAATATAAAAATTTTTTTTTTTTTTTTTTTTTTTTTTTTTTAAGTTAAAGGTAATGGTAGAGAGAAGAGTTGGCATTAGTCTGGATTAGTGCAGGAGCAAAGCCAGTGTTTATTGAGATACATTTTTAGTTGATATTTGAAAAGTTGGAAAGAGGTTACAGAAGTGATATCAGAGGGTAGTTTATTCCATGTTTTTCCAACAGAGTTGGAGAATAAACTGACACCTGCATTATTGTTAGGTTTGGTAATATTAATCAGAAGTTTATTTGAGGAACGTAGTTGTTTCCAGGTTGTTGTATGGAGAAATAAGGCTAGTAAGTATTGGTTGGCTGATATAGAATCTTATAAGCAATTAAGATCTGTTGAAGTACAAGTTGGTTAGGAAGTTCAATCCAGCCTAGTTCTTTTAGGTTCAAGCAGTGACGAGTTCTAAAAGGAGATCCAACAGCGAATCGAGCTATGTTATGATAGGATGTTTCTAGTTTCTTCATGTTGTTTTTGGAAAGATTAGTGTAAATGGGGGAAGCATAGAGAAGAGTGGAGATTAGGTGAGATCTAGCAATGGTGGGCCTTGCTGTGGGTGTTAGGAAAGGTTTGATTCTGTAAAGGGATCCTATTTTTTTATTAACTAATTTTATGGTGTTATTGATGTGAGAGTCGAAGTTGAGGTTATTATCAATAGTTATTCCTAATAGTTTTGTGGTCAAGTCAGGAGAGATGAGTGTTCCGTCAGTGGACGTAAGAGTAAAGTAAGGTGGAGTAGATTTACGAGTAGGTGAAAAAAGTAATAGTTTTGTTTTCTTGGGGTTAAGGAGTAGACAGCGGTAAGAGAACCATTGTTCTACAGCACTAAAAGCTTTTTGAGTAAGTGACTGGAGTTCTGTTTGAGAGTTAGCAGTACAGATTATAGTTGAGTCGTCTGCATATTGTATACAGGTAGTATATGGGATAGCAGATTGAAGGTCATTAATAAAGATAGAAAATAGCAAAGGGCCTAGGATAGAGCCTTGAGGTACGCCTAAGGAGATAGGTAGAAAATTAGAAAGTGAGTTTTTCCAAAGTACTGCCTGCTGACGATTTTCTAGGTAAGATGCAAACCAGGACAAGGCAAGATGATCAAGAGCCAGAGATTGTAGAATATGTAGTAAAAGTTTATGATTCACCATATCAAAAGCTTTGGATAGGTTGATGAAGACAGAGTAAGATAGATAGTTATTGTTACGGTTAATGTTAATGGAGTTAGTGAAGGAGAGTAAAGCAGTAGTGGTACTGTGTGAGGGTCTGAAACCATGCTGACAGAAAGTAAGTTGTTGTTGAGAAGGTGATTTAGTACTTGTTTGTGAATACATTTTTCCATGATTTTTGCGATTGGTGAGAGGAGAGCTATTGGACGAAAGTTAGAGAAATCATTAGAGTTTCCCCCTTTATGTAGTGGGATGATATGAGATATTTTCTAGATAGAGGGGGAAGATTCCTTCCTTTATAGATCTATTGATCAGGATGGAAACAGAGTAGGCTAAGGCTTTGGCACCTATCTGTAAGAATTCTGCAGGCAGTTTGTCTGCAGAGGGAGTGGTAGGTTTTAACTTTAGGAGCAATTATGTGATAAAGGAGGTAGAGACTGGTTGTAATTGGAGGGTAGGAGGTGGATTTGATGTGGATGGAAGAAGATTTGAGGTATCAGGAGATAGATGACTAGCAAGTGTTTGGATAGTATTCGTGAAGAATGAGTTGATGTCATTTGCTGTTTGTTTAGGGTTTTCTGGGTTAGAGTCCTGGGGATTAGGTATAATGGAGTGACCTGGAGACAGAAGATTATTAATACTGGCCCAGAATTTTTTAGGTTCCTTATTAGTGATGTTCTGCAGCTGAAGGTAATAGTTTTTTTTGTCTGTCAGGATAGCTCTTTTAGTGCTGTTTCTAAGCTCTCTAAAGTTTTGGAGATCAGTTTGATTTTTAGTGGTGCGCCATTTCGACCATGATTTATTTCTAATAATGATTTTATGCCTAGTATTATTAGTTAGCCAGGGTGCTACTTTTGACTTGGTTCTGATGGTACGAGTTGGGGCATGTTGGTCTAGAATTGATAAGAATGTAGAGTTAAAGTAATCTACTGCTTCATTAAGGGGAAGATATTTCAATGAGGACCAATTACAATATTTTAGATCAGCTAGAAAATGTTCTGAGTTAAAAGTCTTTTTTGTTCTTAGTGTTCTAAGTGTGGCAGGTAAGGTTAGGTTGATTTTGTGTCTAATGACATAAGTTAAAGAATGGTCGCTTGGATCATCTGGAAGGGTACCGGACTGGTAGGTTTGTTGGGGGATATTAATCAGAACCCAGCCTAGGATAGATTCATGGTTGTTGTATTTATCAGTTCTGGTTGGACAGTTAATGAGTTGAGAGAAGCCGTATAGGTTTATGTTACAAGCTAACACGGGAGGACTATGGCTGACCAAGTTCGCAGATGACTGCAAACTGGGTGCCATAATCGACTCGCCGACTGACACAAGCATCCTCCAAAAGAGTCTCACAGAGACGGATAACTGGTGCCAGAGCCATGGCCTAAAGCTAAATGCCAAAAAGTGCATAGTCATCCCCCCCTTTGGGAAAAACAAAGTGCCCACAAATTACCACGTAGGTGGTAATCCATTAAGTACAGAAGAAGTAATTAGGGATTTGGGGACCCAAGTAGACCGCAATCTCTCCTTTGACAATCACGTTGCCAAAGTGGTTAGAAAGACCTTCTATATAGCCCACCTTATCACAAAAGGGTTCACATCTAGATCAAGAGAGGTCATTGTGCCCCTCTACTCATCACTCATCAGGCGCATAATTGAATACAATGCCCCATTTGGGATGTACCTTACCCAACACCTGCAGCAACTGGAAAGACCCCAAAAGTACCTCACCAAGAGGATCAAGGGACTCAAACAGATGCCCTACGCAGTTAGGCTAAAGAAACTCCAGCTCTACTCAGTTGCTTACCACCTACTCAGAGGCGATCTGTGCCTGATGTATAAAGCCATGTCCAACCAAGAATTAATGGACATGCTCCACCCTCAGGAAATCCAAATCCCTTAGAGCTACACGCTCCAGGGACTTAAACCTCAGCACAGAAATAAATAGGACATGCTGGAGGGACAGATTCATATCCCAGAGGCTCCCCTCACTCTGGGACAAAATCCCAATCCATGTTAGGCAGAGTCCCTCAATGACCCTCTTCAAAAGAAATTTTGACGAGTGGATGGGAGATCATAGGTTTACCCCATGGGATCTCTTCTGTGTCCCTACTAGACAGAGGCACAGTAAACTAACCTCAAAAAGGCTATCTTCTGTGACCTACTATACAGAGGCACAGTCAACTAATCTAAAAGGGTGGCGAAAGCCAAACACACTCTGGCTAGGCTTATAAATGCCCTAGGGCAGATAGCCTAGTATCAACCTATGAACAAAGAACAAGGCACTCTACCAGCTTCTGGCAAGTGACTCAGCAGGTGGCACAAAACTATTAGGTTGCAAGGCAGAGAGAAAGATACAAAAGCTAACCATCTAACACAATTCACAAGGGATGCCAGCAACATCCTGCTCACCACTCCACAGGACATCAAACGCAGATGGAAAGAGTACTTCCAACAGCTTCTGAATAAAGAAAAACGCACAGAAACTGTACTACTGCACACAAAATCTACAATGACAGGGAAGAGCCCACATCAGAAGTAGTAATAACAGCACTAAAGAAAACGTCAGGGAAAGCAGTAAGCTCAGATGAGGTCATGGCAGATGAGATCTAGATGCTGGGTGACCTGGCAACACAGGAATGCAGAAAAGAGACTGTCAATATTAATCACTGCAAGTAGGGCTGCAGAGACTAAGCAATTGAAAGGTAATATCGTGGGATGGCATCTGCAGGTTAGAGACAGCCTTCCTTACCAGAGATCGATAAAGGCAAACAGAACAGAATATGGGGGTGCTAAGTAAAATACCAGCTCTAGTAGGGTCTTGAACAGCTGCAGTTAAAAAAGGATAATTAATAGGGCATACAAAATACTACATGATAACTATAACAATCAAGCAGACGTGGTTAGAAAAGATCAGGAAGATGGACTGGAAAAGATATTTACAAGGAACAATGTCAGGACATCTACATGGCTCACACGTGCAACAAATTCCAGAAGGTTTAGGATTTTTTTGACAGTGTTTTACTTTTATACCCCAAGCAGACTTAAGAAAATATTTCTATAGGTAGACAGTTAATTGTTCATAAGTACTAGACTAGCTGACCTTGTTGTCATTTCAAACTGAGACAATTTCCTTTTCAAAGGTGAGGACTGAATTTTGTACTTTGTGACTATGAAGTAAATATTTAAAAACTGAGTACATAAACTGCACTTTCACACGCAGAGTGACTAAAGCACAAGTAAGAACTCTTAAGGCCACACCTTGCTGGAGGTGTGAGAGGCAAGAGACAGGTAATTGGGATGTTTTTTGGGGAGTGTAACATGGAAGACTTTAAAAATTCTATACGGAGTACTCTGTTAGAAATCTTGGGTGAACAAATGGCTGTAACTAAGGAAATGATGCTTTTGAGTTGGGGCACATGCTTTGAACTGCCTATACACAGTAAGGCCTTACTAAGTTTAATACTAATGGTTGCCAAAAAAGCAATTACTAGAAATTAGAAATCAAAACCAACTATACTTAAAGTAGAAAATATTGTGAGAAATAAAAACTGGAGGTGGGATCTTTAGAGAAGAGGAGCAGCAAATTATGTAGAAATACATAGAAATGTGGGAATAATGCATGCAAAATAATCAGCAGGGGTGAGGTTTAGCAGAAGGCAGGAACTGAGCAATTTATGCAATGGGGTGAATGACAAAAAGAAAGAAAATGTAATGCATTTCAATGAAAAATGTTAATGTGGTTTTGTCTTCTTTTCTATTAATGTGTGTGTTTTGTGCTTTCCTATGTGATATTATAAAGGTATTAAAAAAGAGGCTAGATGCTAGGTGAATTAGGGGAGAAATAGCTCCTGAAATTCCTTATCACAGCAGAGAGAGATAAAGGTGTACCTCAGCTGACTGGAGAACAATCATTCTAGTGCAAGAACAAAGGGGACATTCAAAACTGTGGGAAATCTACAGGTATCAAACTCCTGTCACAATAAATACTAGAGAGTGATTTGTAAATACAGAAAAAAGTAAAATGGGAGGTGAGCAGTTTGGATTCACATCAGGGTGGATCACAACAGACTCGATGTCTGTACAGATATATCGTGTAGAGGATACTACTGTTCTGGAACAGACTCCTCATGCATACAAAACAGATCATCCTTGCCTGTATTCAAAGGCAAAGTACAGTTGTGTACACCTACCATAAATGTAGATGTTCGAGTGCCTTCACTGTTGCAGTCATAACTGTAGGGTAACTCCTGCCGGCAGGCAGCCCGAGGTTGGCCAGAATATCAAAGTCTGGGTCCGGTGTCGGCTGTATCAGCAAGAACCCTGACGTCAGAACGCATGGGTATAAAGCTGACAGCCGACGCCATCTTCTCCAGCCTTTCTTGCCCCTGATGTCAGAAGCCCCCATAAAACCAAAAGGTGTCCCAAGGGAAACACAAATACACCAGAAAGGTAGTGGAAAAGGAAACAAAGTAAGCAAAAAAAGAAACAAGAGGGGTCTGGAGGGAGGGAAACACCGACTGCAACAGTGAAGACACTCTAACATCTACATTTATGGTAGGTGTACACAACTGTACTATGTTCTTCGTGTTTCACTGTTGCAGTCATAACTGTAGGGTGGAATCCCAAAGCTGAGAACACGGGAGGAGGTTATGAAGAAGGAGCAGCTAGAAGACCCTGCAAAACAGCAGAGGCAAAGCCTGCCCTAGACTTAGAGTACAAAGGGAGGTTATAGTGCTTGGAAAAGGTATGCACAGAGCTCTAAGTGGCAGCCTCCAGAATGTCCTTAGTAGGACCTCCTCTGAGAAAGGCTGCTGAAGTGGCAGCTGCTCTAGTAGAATGAGTCCTGACAGTACCTGGAATATGTTTTCCATAAAGAGAGTAACAATATCTTATTCCATGAGCAATCCATTTGGAAATAGTTTGCTTAGAAATAGCTTTACCTAGAGAACTGGAAGCAAATGAGATAAGCAATTGATCTGATTTTCTGAAATCTTTAGTTTTGTCCAGGTAAAAACGTAGTTGCCTGTGTACGTCCAATGAATGCAAAATCCTTTCCCCCTTATTTTGGGAAAAAGGTAGGAAGGTGAATAGTCCGATTTAGAGCCACTCTAGAAACTACCTTAGGCATAAAAGTAGGATTGGTCCTCAAGGAAACTTTGTCCTGATGAAAGATGAGGTATGGTTCCACGGCCATGAGGGCTTGCAACTCAGACACCCTTCTGGCAGAAGTCAAGGCCAACAAGATAGCTGTCTTCCAGGATAAGAACTTAATATCCGCAGAGGCAGCAGGCTCAAAAGGTGGCAAAGTAAGCTTTTCCAAGACATAGTTGAGATCCCAAGGAGGGACAGAAGGAGATCTAGGAGGTCTTAAATTCTTAGCTCCTCTCAGAAATTGTCTAACCAGCTGGTGGGAAAAAATGGGAGGATCACAATTGAAATAAGCCGAAACAGCAGAAGCATGAATCTTAATCGAAGAAAAGAAAAGACCTTTAATCAAATGGTCTGAGAGATAAAGTAATATAGAGGGAATATCAGGTAAAAAAGGATCAGAACCACGATCCTGCATCCAAATACAAAATCTTTTCCATTTAGAAGCATAAGATTTCCTTGTACTAGGACGCCTAGCTTCCAAAAGAATATCCAAAACTTGCTTAGGAAGAGAAGAAGGGATCAATTGCCTTTGATGAGCCAAGCTGCCAGGCAGAGAGTCTTGATTTGAGAGTGAAATACCTGACCCTGATGCTGGGACAGTAGAGAATGGGTCAGAGGAAGACTCCAAGGGGGTTCCAAGCAAAGGTGCAGTAGAGTTGGACACCAAAACTGACGAGGCCAATTTGAAGCTATCAAAATGATCAGTCTGGGTTTGTCCAGCTTTATCTTTAGCAATACCCGAGGCAGAAGAGGAGGGAAGGCATATCCCGAAAGATTCCTCCAGCTGAAGGACAGGGCATCCACTTTCCAAGCTGTCTTGTGGAAGGACCTGGTGCAAAAGAGAGGCAACTGATGGTTGAGATGGGACGCAAACAGATCTATCTGAGGACAGCCTCAAACTGCAGTTATCTTGCTGAATAAGTTGGGGTCCAACATCCATTCGTGAGGATCCAAAAAGTTTCTGCTTAGGCTGTCTGCTAAGAGATTCTGATTTCCTGGAATGAACTGTGCCTGAAGATCCTGATTCAAATTTAAGGCTGTGTCAAAGTCATGGCAAGTCTGCAAAGGGGGTAAAGAGTGAGAGCCCCCTTGCTTGTTTATGTACCACATGACTGTGGTATTGTCTGTTCGAACTAGCAGAGGTCCTGGCTTCAAAAGAGTCTGGAAGGCTAGAAGAGCATTTTGGACTGCCAACATTTCTTTCAAGTTGATGTGCCATAGAAGGTTTGTTTGTCCAAGAGCCCTGTTGGCACTTGTCTAGAAAATGAGCTCCCCAAGCATAATCCGAGTCGTCCGTGGTTATGATCTGAGTAGGTTGAGGAAGACGAAAGGGCTTCCCTTCGTTCAAAACACATGCCCTGGACCACCAAAGGAATTCCTTCTGGAGGCAGGGAATTAGTGGAATCATTGTATCCAGACTGTGGCAATGCTGAGACCATACACTCTTTAGGTACCATTGAAGTTTCCTCATGTGAAGCCTCGCATTTGGAATCAACAGGATGCAAGAGGCCATGTAGCCCAAAGCCTGCAGGAATTTCCTTGCAGTGAGCCGAGTCAAGGTTGCCAAGGTCTGGAAGACTGAAGCCAGCTGTAACTGTTTTTCTGGAGTAAGGAAGGCCATCTGTAAACTTGTGTCTTGAAGAGCTCCCAAAAAGATCATTCATTGAGAAGGAATCAAATGTGACTTTTTTGTGTTCACTGAGAATCCCAGTAGTAGGAGAAGACGTTGAACAAATTGCAGGTGTTGAAGTAGAAGGTCTTTGTTGTCTGCCTGAATTAGACAGTCGTCCAGATAGGGGTAAATCTGAATCCCCTGAAGTCTGCAGTAAGCTACTACTGGAGCCAGGCATTTGGTAAAAACTCTGGGCGCAGTAGATAAGCCAAATGGCAGTACAGAGAATTGGAAGTGTCTCGAGCCTGCCTTGAATCTGAGGTACTTTCTGCATTGTTGCCTTATGGGGACGTGTAAGTAGGCCTCCTTTAAGTCCAATGTTACCATCCAAGCATCTTGGGAGAGCATTGGCAGAAGTTGTTGAAGAGTAAGCATCTTGAATTTTGGAATTTAACAAAAAGGTGTTTAATATTGACAGGTCCAGAATAGGTCTCCAGGAGTTTTGTTTTCTTGGGACCAGAAAAAGTCTTGAATAAAAACCTTTCCCCACCTCTAGAGGTGGAACAGGTTCTATGGCTCTTAAGGCTAATAAAGCGTCCACTTGATTTAAGGCCTCTGTCCATTGATGTTTTGGCAGATCTGGCCAGCCGGAAGGCCTTGGCAGTGTGTGAAAGTGGAATCTGTAGCCTTTCAAAATCATGTCTAACATCCATTTGTCCTGGGTAATGTGAGTCCAATTTTGGTAAAAAAGAGAAAGTTTTCCTCCGAGAGGGGCATCCAGGGAAGGAGGACCTGTAGCCCAACAGAGGGAGTCATTGGGTCTGCTTTCTTTGGGTTTGAGGTCTGTCTTCTCCCCTTCTAGGTGAAGAAGCAGTCCACTGTCTAGATCTGTAAGAGGCCTGAGCCTGCGCCCGACCTCTGGAGCATCTATATCTTCCCCTTTGAGACCTGTCAGAAGTGGGAAGAGACCAATTTTTGGAGGGCCAATTTCTAGAAAATCTAGGAGGCTGTACTTGCAAAAAATCTTTTACAGTCTGCATAGACTTGGCTTTTTCTTCCATCTTTTTAATAACCTCCTCAGCCTTAGATCCAAATACATCATGCTGAACAGGGGCATCTAGCAATTTAGCCTTAACTTGTTCAGGTAAATTCTGCTCACGAAGCCAAGTATGTCTCCTGATAACAGTACCAGAGGCAGCAGCCCTGCAGGAAGCCTCTAAGGCATCAAAACCACAATGTAAACTATGTTTGCTAACTTGTTCAGTTGCATGCAACACATTCCTGTAATTCCTTGTCCTCAGCACATGCAGGAAAGGTAGAAAGCCTTTGTTTTAAAACAAATAAAAAAAAACTGTTGATACTTAAACATGTGAAACTGGCAATTTAAAGCTCTAATAGAAAGGGTAGCTTAAGTATAAACCTTTTTTCCCCACCTGTCCAGGGCACGAGAATCCTTTTCAGAGGGGATAGGATTCTTAGAGGAGGCGGCCTTAGCAGCCTTGGAACCCTGCGAAATAGTTTCAGGATCAGCAGAAGGGTTCTTAAATAAGAATTGATGAAAATCAGGGACCCTGTAAAATCTATCAGGCTTAGATGGAGCAGGCGGCATGGAATCAGGATTCAAGTTAGCTTCAGAGAAAGCATCATCCACACTGTCAAGTACAGGAGGAATAGCTAAAGGCCTGTGTTGAGGGAGAAGAAGAAATTCCCTAAGTCTCTTTTTGGAAGCAGAATAATCCTGACCTTCCCAATGAAAATGCTCCCTCATCTCATGCAAGGTTTCCCCAAAAGAGAAATCTTCAGGGGGAGAGGCAGAGGGAACAGAATCCTCTGCATCTGAATCCTCATAAGGAGGAAAAGAATAATCCTGATCAGAGGAAGAAACTGAAGATATAGAAGCCTGATCAGAGGAATCATAAGGGATATCCTTGTCTAGGCCTTTTCTCAGGAGGAGGGTGAGAGCCCTTAATCATAGTTAATAAATCCTCAGCCATCCGTAGTAATTGCTTCTGAGTCTTAGGAGATGAATCCGAAGAAGCTTGAGCAGAAAGTCTGGGTTTAACAGGAGTCTTTGACTTCGCCTTTGTCTTAGTGGAAACAGTAATATGTGAAGGCCTGAAGACCCCCTCAGAAGCCGGTACCTGCACAACGGTTCCGGACCCATCTGAAGGAGCGACATCCGAAGGTCCTGCAGCAGACAAATTACTAGGCCTAGATGGCTCCCCATGGGAGTCTGTGTCGGCCATCGGTTCTGAAGTCGCGGACGACAGGGGCTGCAAAAGCGCCTCACTGACGACCGCCAAACCCAAAGCTGGCTCCGGCTGCAAAGTATCCTGTTTGGACCTCGGAGGCCTGTCCTTGTCTTTGCGTTTCTTCTGTATTCCGGTAGTCGGTAAAGTATCTGACGACATCCTATAATTAAATCGTCTACCGAAGTAATTCAAGGCCCAATCGTACCTACGCTTGATAGTGCAAGAATTAAACCTGGCACAGAACCAACAGCAAGAAACGTCGTGGTCAGGGCCTAAGCAAGGTAGACAGTAAGAGTGTAAATCTTTATGAGGTATTTGTTTTCCACACGATACACAATTATTAACTTTTTCTGACATCGGAGGAGCAAGAAAAAGGTTTCCCCAACGGGGTACTTAGCTTTGAGAAGAGAAGTAGAAAACTTCGGACAGACGACAATCACACCACGTTGTCTTGAAAATGCCAACCAACAACTAGCGAACTGCTTTGCACTGCACGGCAAGAAAGACTAGAGAAGATGGCGTCGGCTGTCAGCTTTATACCCATGCGTTCTGACATCAGGGTTCTTGCTGATGCAGCTGACGCCGGACCCAGACTTTGATATTCTGGCCGACCTCAGGCTGCCTGCCGGCAGGAGTACCCTACAGTTATGACTGCAACAGTGAAACACAAAGAACATCTTGGATTTATTTATGGAAGGTAATTAGGATATTTACCCCAGGGCTGCCCCAACTCTACTAAATGGACAGAAGTAGCTACTAAATGATATAAACCATTGTGAGACAACAGAGAAGCTACAGATGAGGAATAAGTCAACTAGGATTTCAAAAAATTTGGAAAAAGCATATCATGTCCAAAGAAAGCCGATTTGGGTAGTCTTGAGATGGTTCAATGTCCTGGAAGCACAGCACAGGCTTTGTATAATAACCAATAATACAAGTACAAACAGTGTTTGGACTCATAGAAGAGTTTCCCAGTGGGAGTGGAGGTACATCAGGGTTCATCTCTGAGCCCAATGCTATTCAGACTGGTGATGGACTGCATTAGCCAACAGGCTGGCAAAGGTAGATTAACAAAGCTGCTGTACGCAGACAATGTGCCATTTCAAGCAGAGTCTGAACTGGAACTTTAAATAATGGGAACGGAATGCAAAACTCAAGACACACGGAATCGAACTGAGTAAAGATGAGGCAGATGTCATGGCAGCAAATTGTGGAGATTAGAAGCTCAGCACTGAGACAGAAGGGAAAAGAGTGGAACAGGTTAGAAGCTTCAAGTAATTGGGGACGGACTTAGAAGGGATGTCTTAATGAGGTCAACATTAGAATCAGGGGGAGCTGTACCCAACTGGTACACAGCGGTAGGGGAAATGTGTGACAGAAGAATGTCAAAAACTGAAAAGTAAGGTGTACAGAACAGTGGTGTGACAGTGCTACTGTGTAGTACAGAAATGTGGGCAGCGAAGGCACAGCAATTGAAGCTAGACATGAAATGCCTGAGATGGGTGTCGAGAAGCACACTGTGTGGCAAATGAAGAAATAAGGACATCAGAACAGAAGCCAAAGTAGGTCAAATTGCACAGGTGGTCAGAAAACAGATTATGATGGTTCAGGCACACATGTAGGAAGACAGAAGACACTTTAGGGAAGATGATTTGGAGAGACAGGAAGAAGGCAAGACGAAACAAAGATGTACTGCAATGAGGTAAATGGTCTGCATGAGGTAAGATATAAGACAGTCTTGCCTACCTGTTAAAGAAGGTAGAAGAGTGGCGTTGAATCAAAGTTAGATTGTCTAACACAATTTAGATCCCAGGCAGGAATAAGTTTTTTTCTGGGTGGTCTCAAATGAATAACTGGTTTCATTTGGAGGTTTGAGAAAATGGATGGAGCATTGGCAGGCAAGCTAATAAGTCCTGGTCTAAACAGGCCTGACAGCAGGATGAAGTTTGCCTGGGAATGCTTGGTGCTCTTGCTGTAAAATACTAGATGGAAAATCTTTTTCCATTTTCCCAGGTATGATTTCTGGTATTGGGTTTCCATTTTTCCCATACAATGGAAAGCATGTCTCTGAGACAGGAGGCATTCCTTGGCATCAAAACCCAATTCTGCAGGCTATTAACCCGGGTACTGAGGATGGAAAACTGATTCCTTGGCTTGGCTAATGAGATCTACTTCCTGGGGTAGGGTGTGGTAACTCCCCTTGCTGAGGATCAAGAGGAGAGAGAACCAGTGTTGACTTGGCCAGATGGGGGCAATTAGGATCATGCTGGGTTTGTCTGGCAAAGTAGCATCTTCCCATAAGAGTTGGGAGTCTCTCAGGGCTCCCTTCTAGGCCCTCTCTTACTCTATTTGTGAATGATCTTCGCTCAGCAAGCAAGAATGCAAAAATCACCCAGTTTATGGGTGATTCCACTTTGATCTGCGCTACTAAAAAATGGGTATACTTCAGCAAGTAACCTTGCCTGTATTGAAGCATGGTTATCTAATTCCCAACTTCTTTTAAACTCCAAAAAATCCAAGCTCATCCTATTTACCCGAAAACAGCTCTCTACCCAAAAATCCTTCACTCTAACCCCCCCAACAAAATTGAATTAGTAACCCATGCTAAGCTACTAGGTGTAGTAATTGATAACTTAAAATATGACTATCTTATAACAAGTGTAATAAAATCCTCAAAACAAAATAGGAACCCTCTACCAGGTAAAATGTTACCTAACAGACAGAAACTCTCCTCTATGCAGTTTCCATTCTTATTAATCTTCAGGCAGCCCAGATCTTGAGCAGTGCTACAGGAAAGCAGTCAAATTCACTACTAATGTGTCATACAAATCGCACCATTGTGCAACTCTTTGTGCAACTCTAAAGCAGCTACACCGACTAGAATTTCCTCACTCACTGACTATCTGTACTTAACCACACACACAGCCTTATTCACAAACCTGAAAAATGACCTACTATAACTCACATCCTTCAACACTACTCACCAAACAGACTACTTCACTAAGTAGACTAAAACACTACTACCTAAATTAAATAGCTCTACTGGTCACACACTGTTCCTCCTACATCTCTAAAAATTTGGAACTTCATCCCACTTGCCCTTTAACAAAAACCTTAGGTGAAGTCTTTCAGGTCTCAAAACACCACATAGTAAACACTTTGCTGAGTTCCTCAACTTCTTGCAAGACAAAAATTCCTCTCTATCCACAAAGTGAATTCTAAGCTGCGGTTATCTAGTGACACTACACTGATACATCAACAGCCGCTCTTCTTTCTCCCTAAACCACCTACTTTGTCTACCATCACCTTCTTTTCTCCTTGCCCCCATCTCCTTCACATCTTGCTATTCCCCTTCAGTATCTCCTGGATCACTACCCTCTGTTCTTCCATCACCTTTCACATCACAGCTCTTCTGCCTCTTCGCTCAGCACAAACCATACACCGACATTACAGGCCTCTTTACTCCTAGATGTTAATCAACCTTCCCTAATCTTCCTCTCACTCTTATGAATAGTTTTTCTACCTCTACCACATCCGCTGCATAAGCCATCCATTTTCTCTACTGTCACCTGTACCGATTTCACTGATGTTGCCTCTCAAACTTCTATTTTTACCTTGCTTTGTTTGCATAATGCTCTATAACTTATCACTTTCACTAACCCATTACTTAAATACTTATTTCCTCAAACCCTACTTTTTAAAAGCATGCTATAAACAAATACATTTTTCTTTTGTTCAGCTTTTTTGTTTTGAACCATTGTTTTACTTGACTGTTAAATTTTATTCATGACCCACAAAAAGTTTTTATCTGTTAATATATAATGCTGTCTTTTGTAAAACTGTTGATGTTGATATTTTAGTATGTGCTCTATTTAAAATCAATCTGTTAAACGTAATTTTACTTGTCTGCTTTTTGAACCTTTTCTACATGTATTACATTTGGAGCTTTACTCCCAGGCCTCTAATGCAAAGGGACAACTTAGGCCCAGATAGACAATCCCAGTAAAACGCAAATACACACGGTCATAAATCCATTATGGTGTTTATATAGTGGTGTTTAAAATATTCATCATTATGATTACTGCTGCAGTAGCCTGAGCTATATGGGTTATATTCTGCATAGGATACAACTGGCAAGCTTCTAAAACTTCAGGGCACCTTTCACATGCCAAAAGAGTTCATCTACTCAAACTGAGCTGATCAAAGTCAGCTTTGGGTACAAAGCCCTTTCACAGCTTTCGTATGCAAATATTAGTAGCTAGTCTGCAAACTATTAGAAGCCTAGCTAATAACCTGAAGTCAAAATCAAACTCTGTACCTTTCCTTTCATCTGTGAGGCGAAGATCTTAACCATTATTCTAACTTCTGTGGGCTTTCAAGAACTGGGGGGGGGGACCTACTACTATACTTTGCCACAGAAAGTACAGTTGTGTACACTTACCATAGATGTAGATGTTCGAGTGTATTCACTGTTGTAGTCATAACACTTGGGTTATCCTGCCAGGGATAGCCCCTCAGTCAGCCTGAATACCAGAGGCTTACTATTTCTGCGTCGGATGCTGTTGCTAAAGGACTGACCTTGGGTCATCAGTGGTATAAAATCAGGCAGCAGACGCCAATACATCAGTTTTTTCTGCCCCAAATGTCAGGAGCCCCCAAATAGGGAGCTAGGTTATGGTGGAGGAAAGTACAGTTGTGTACCTACCATAAATGTAGATGTTCGAGTGTATTCACTGTTGCAGTCATTACACTTGGGTTATCCTGCTGGCAGGCTACCCGCAGTCGGGGTTATCCTGCTGGCAGGCTACCCGCCGTCGGCCTGAATTCCAAAGTCATGGTCCGGCGCCGGTTGCTGTCGCCTCTTCCCTGACGTCAGTGCCCCAGGGGTATAAAAGATGCAGCCGACGCCATTTTCTTCAGTTTTTCTTGCCCCAGATGTCAGGTGCCCCAAAAGGGTAGGCTAAAATTCTGCTTATAAAAAAGCATGCACTAACAAACAATACCTTCGTCTACAAGCAAATGCACCACATAGGTTGTATAGAATAGAGAAGTACAGATAAGTCCCAGCAATGAAAGGGGGATGGTGGGAAGGTAACCTGGACTGCAACAGTGAATACACTCGAACATCTACATTTATGGTAGGTACACAACTGTACTATGTTCATCGTGTTTCACTGCTGCAGTCATTACTCTTGGGTTGAATCCCAAAGCTGAGGTTGGGTGGCTGGGCCTAAACTGAATTAGGAGTGACAATGAGGCCCTGCAGAACTGCAGTGGTGAAGCCTGCTCTGGATTTAGAATAAAGAGGTAAGTGGTAGTGCTTTGCAAGTGTGCACTGAAGTCCAAGTTGCAGCCTCCAAAATGTCCTTAGTTGGTACTCTGAGGAAGGCTGCTGAAGTAGCTGCTGCTCTGGTTGCGTATTGGCCTGATGCCCTTGGGCACTGTTTTGCCATGTTGAGAATAGCAGAAGCGAATGCAGTGGGCTATCCATTTGGAAATTGTCTGCTTTGAGATTGCTTTTCCTTGAGATCCTGCAGCATATGCTACCAAGAGTTGTTCAGATTTTCTGAAAGCTTTAGTTTTGTCCAAGTAGAAGCGCAGCTGTGTATGTCCAAAGAATGTAGAAGTCTCTCTCCCTTATTCTGTGAGTTCAGATAAAACGTAGGCAAATTAATTGTTTGATTAAAGGCAAATTAATTGTTTGATTAAGAGTCACACTGTACACTACCTTAGGCATAAATGTTGGGTTTGTCCTCGGAGAAACCCTATCCGGGTGGAAAATTATAAAAGGTTCAACTGCCATTAGTGCCTGTAACTCAGACTCTTCTTGCTGAAGTTATTGCTAAGAGCAGAGCTGTTTTCCATAAGAATTTTATCTCAGCTGTATTAGCTGGCTCAAAAGGAGGCAGTGTGAGTTTTTCCAAGACAAAATTGAGGTCCCATGCAGGTATTGGTGCTCTTCTTGGGGGTCTTATGTTTTTGACCCCTCTGAGGAACTGCCTTAGTAGAGGATGTGAAAAAATAGGTGGGTCCGTATTGTAATGATCTGAAATGGCAGAGGCATGAATTTTAATAGATGAGAAAGATAGGCCTTTGTCCAGCATCTCAGTTACGTATTGTAAAATCTGAGGAATATTTGGCACAGTTGTATCTGTTCCTTGTGCCTGGTTCCAAGCACAGAATCTCTTCCATTTTCCAGCATAAGATTTTCTAGTACTAGACCTTCTGGCTTCCAAAATGACATCCATTACAGCTTTGCTGAGAGGTGTGGTTTTGCATGACTACCTTATTCGCCATGCTGCCAGGTTTAACGTTCTGAGCTGGCTGTGCAGGATCTGATTGCTTTGCTGGGATAGTAGATGTGGTACTTGAGGTAAAGTCCAAGCTGGGCATTGAGACAAGCTCCTTAATATTGGGTACCAGTGCTGGCGGGGCCAGTCTGGTGCAATCAGTATCATCTTTGGCTTCTCCTGTCTGACCTTTAGGAGTACCTTGGGGAGGAGAGGCAGAGGGGGAAAGGTATATACTGATAGGGTGTCCACTTTCCATGCTTGTCTGTGATAAATCCTTGTGCAGAATCTCTTTAGTTGGTAGTTGTGAGGGGAGGCAAATAGATCTATGTCCGGGCATCCCCCTTTCCTTGTTATGTTGAAGACTTGTGGATCCAGCTGCCGCTCGTGGGGATCCATGAGGTTTCTGCTTAGTTCGTCTGCCAGAGTATTTTTCCTTCCTGGCAGGAATTGTGCCTGCAGATGTACTTGGTAAGTCAATGCCGTGTCCCACAAAATCATAGCTAGTCTGCAAAAAGGGGTAAGAATGTGTGCCCTCCTGCTTGTTTATATACCACATGACCGTGGTGTTGTCTGTCTATCAGTAGTTGTCCTGGATGAAGTAGGTCCTTGAAGGCTGTCAGGGCATTTTGAACAGCTAGTATCTCTTTTTGATTGATATGTAGATGCATTTGGTTTGAGGTCCATGATCCCTGAATGCATCTTCCTGCCATGTGGGCCCCCCAGGCATAACCTGATGCATCCGTTGTTAGTGTCTGCCTGGCTGGGGGTAATGTGAATGGCTGTCCCTTGTTTTGGTGACAAGCCTTTGCCCACCATCGAAACTTCTGTTGCAGGCAGGGAATGACAGTAATTATGGTTTCCAGGCTGTGGCAATGTTGAGTCCAAACACTTTTTAGGTATCATTGAAGTTTCCTCATATGCAGTCTTGCATATGGAATTAATAGGATGCAGGATGCCATAAAGCCCAAAGCCTGCAGATTTTTCTTGCAGATAACTGGGCCTTTGTTGCTAACATTTTGAAATAGGTAATCAGTTGCCTTTGTTTGTGTGGCGTGAGATAAGCCATCTGGGGCAGTTGTATTTAAGCTTGCACCCAGGAATATTATCTCTTGAGAGGGTACTAGTTTTGATTTCTTTTCGTTGACTGTGTACCCTAGGCATGTTAGAAGTTTTTTCACAAACACTAGATGCTGTAAAAGGATGTCCTTGTTCTCTGCTTGAATTAGACAGTCGTCCAAGTAAGGGTATATTTGTATTCCTCTTTGTCTGCAGAAAGCAATTACTGGTGCCATGCACTTTGTAAAGACCCTGGGCGCAGTAGATAAGCCAAAGGGCAGTGCAGAGAATTGGTAATGCATTGAGCCTGCCTTGAATCTGAGGTATCTTCTGCATATTTGTCTGATTGAGACATGCAGCTATGCCTCTTTTAGGTCTAAAGTTACAAACCAAGCGTTCATGTCCAGCATGGGCAGAAGCTGCTCCAAAGTCAGCATTTTGAATTTTGGTATATCCAGGTATGTGTTCAGAATCGATAGGTCCAGTATTGGCCTCCAGGGCCTTGTCCTTTCTGGGCACCAAGAACAGTCTTGAGTAAATTCCTTGCCCCCGCTCTTGCTCTGGCACTTGTTGAATGGCCCTCATTGTCCATGAGGGATGAGACTTGTTTTTGTGCCTCTGCCCATTGAATTTTTGGCAGATCTGGCAAACCGTTTGCCTTTGGCAGGGTATGGAAATGGGACTTGTAGCCTTGTGACACGATATTTAGAACCCACTTGTCCTGGGTTAAAATGTGCCAATTTTGAGAAATTTCCCCCAAGGGTGCTGCCAGGAAATAAGTGCTTGGTGCAGGCAGGGGGAAGTCCTTGGGACGGTTTCCTGTAAGGTTGCAATTTGTCTTCTCCACTTTTGGAGGCAGAAACACCCCATTGCTTTGACCTGTATGAACCTTGCGCCTGGGATCTGCCTCTAGGGCGTCTGGGTCTGCCCCTTTGAGGCCTGTCTGACACAGCAAAGGATCAATTCTTTGTTGACCAGTGTCTACTAAACCTAGGTGGCTGTATTTGTATGAAATCTTTGACCGTTTGCATAGATTTAGCCTTGCCCTCCATTTTCTTTAACACCTCTTCTGCCTTAACACCAAATAAAGTATCATGCTGTAAAGGTGCATCTAATAATTTAACTTTAACATGATCAGGCAGATTTTGTTCCTTTAACCAAGCATGCCTCCTAATGACAGAACCTGTAAGTGCGGCCCCTGCAGGAGGCCTCTAAAGAATCAAAACCACATTGCAAAGTATGCTTTCCAACTTGTTCAGCTGCATGCAATATATCCTGCATTTGTTTTCTGCACATTCTGAGTTTAACATTTTCTGTGTAAGCAATGCCATGACATGCTGCTGATATTTGAGCATATGAAACTGACAGCTTAAGGCCCTTATAGACAAGATAGCAGATGTGTAAACCTTTTTTCCCCCCATCTGTTCAGTGCCCTAGAATCCCTGTCAGAAGGGGTAGGGTTTTTTGCAGCGGAAGCCTTAACTCCCTTGGGACCCTGAGAAATAGTTTCTGGGTCTGCAGCAGGGTTTTTAAAAAGAAATGTATGAGTCAGGAACCCTGTAATATCTGTCAGGCTTAACAGGAGCTGCAGGTAAGGAGTCAGGGGTAAGGCTAGACTCCAAAAACACATCATCGACAATGTCTAACAGGAGGGATGGCAAGTGGCTTGTGCTGAGGTAGTAACAGGAAATCCCTGAGCCTATTTTTAGATTCTGAAAAATCTTGGCTCTCCCAGTGGAAATGTTCCCTCATGGTATGTAAGGTTTCCCCAAAGGAATAGTCCTCAGGAGGAGAAGCTGAAGGTATAGATTCTTCAGCATCAGAATCCTCATAGGGGGGAAAAGAATATTCCTGATCAGAAGAGGAATCAGAAGAAATGTAAAACTGATCTGAAGATTCAGTCAGTCTCTTGCCTAAGCCTCTTATCAGGAGGGGGATGGGAACCCCTGATCAAAGTAATCAAGTCTTCGGCCATTTTGAGCATCTGTTTTTTGGGCATGGAGGCCTGTCCACGTGGTTCTTGAGTTTGCTTCTTTGCCTTTGAAGTCGGTTTAATGTATAGATGTTTGGGTCTGAATACACCCTCAGAAGCCGGTGCCTGCTCAGCGGCTCCGGACCCATCTGAAGGATTAGCTTCCGAGGGTTCAATACCTTGAGTTTCCAGTGGCATGGCCAACTCCATGTGGGAGTCGGTAGCGGCCTGCGACTCTAAAGTAGCAGTCATCAGGGGCTGCGAAATCGCCTCACTGAGAACTGGCAACTGGCTTAGGAGAAGCTTCATCTGTTTTGGGCCTCGGGTGTCTTTCTTTTTCTTTGCGTCTTTTGTGAACTCCGGTAGTCGGATGGCTTTCCGACAAAATTTCTGGATAGTTAAACCTGCGTCCAAAGTAGTTCAAAGCAAAATCATACAGACGCATAATAGTGCGTTGGTTAAATCTAGCACAAAATCAACAACCCAGAAAAGTTATGATCAGAGCCTAGGCAAGGAATACAGTAAGAATGGAAGTCCTTATGAGGTATTTGCTTCCCACAAGAAATACAATTATTAACTTTTTCTGACATTGGTTCTGGAGCAAGAAAAAAGTTTCCCCAATGGGGTAACTTAGCTTTATAGAAGACTTCGGATCTGAAATTCGAACTCGAATATTTCAGGAGTCGGCCAACCGGCACTTGCGAACTGCTTCTGCTTCGGGCACTGCGCGGCAAGAAAGACTAAAGAAAATGGCGTTACCTGCTTCTTTTATACCCCTGACAACTTGACGTCAGGGAAGGGGCGACGACAGCAGACGCAGGACCCAGGACTTTGGAATTCAGGCCGACTGAGGGCAACCTGCCAGTAGGATTACCCAAATGTAACGACCGCAACAGTGAAACACTAAGAACGTCAGGAGCATCATGGAAGGGTTGGATATCGAAGTTAGGGTGGCCATATGGGAGGAGAACACCTTGTCCTCTGCTGGCATGGACCCTGGGGCAGACTCAGCGACTTCTTTAACCAGGTCCCGCTGCAGCCTGACACGTGCCATGTAATTCAGCGAAAAGAAAGTAAATGTGGTTGAAGCGCAAGTCCGCTTGCCGAAACAGTCCATGGCCCAAGACTCTCGGTCCAGTGGATGGGCAGTAGAGCTCTCCTGAGTGAGCTCTTTCTTGGTGGCCACCGCAACCACCATGGCATCAAATGGGGATCCCTTAGACCAGTGTTGCCTATCGGACAGGGCGCTAAGAATTTTGTCAGAGCACTTGGGGATAGGCTCCATGTCCAGTTCTTTCTATGTCCTTGATGAAAATTAAGTCCACAAGAGGATCTGCAGGAGGGGACACCCAGGAGTTAGAGGGTTCTGTGCCAAAAGCCACCAGGATTGGAGGCCTTGGAGGACTCCTCATCTGGGTTGGGTTTTTGGGGAGACCACCCCCCCATGCTGGCGCAGGATTTCCCATTTGGGGGTAACTGAGGAACCCTCCCCTTCCTTCAAGTCTGTGTCTTCCATGAGGGACTCTGGAGAGGAGTCCAAGTGCCTCCTTTTGCATGTAAGCATCTGATGGGGCGGGGAGGTCCCACCAATGGGGGGGCTTCTAGGGAGGACTCAAACCACAGGAAGCTCCTCAGGGGAACCCCCTGGGAAAAACTAGCGACAAGCTGTCCCTGAGGGGGCAGGATGGTGGATTCTGGTCCAGAAAGAGAGGGAGCCAGGACAGACTCTGTGGAAGATGGAGCCAAAAGAACCCTCTCCACGACATCGAAAACAGAGGGAGAGTGAATCCCGGTAGCACAGGAGTGTAAAACCAGACCCGTTGCCCTCTGTGCTGAAGGGGGAAGCTGGATCAGAGCCTCCAGGCACCAAGACTCAGAGTGGAAGGGCAGACTCCAAAAACCTCCACACCATCCACTCTGATCCAGAGCGGAGACTAAAGTTCCGAGAGCTGGATGGCCATCGAGTTACCTGGGACCATCGTTGTCAACCCCCCAATGCTGAGAAACCTTGAAACAGACTACTCCAAAATTGGGAGTCGGATCGGAGAAGGAACAATGGGAAGGAATGTAGAGTCCATGCTCCCAGCCCTGTAGGGGGTGGGGGCAGGCAAGACTCCCATCTGGATCTGGGTCCAGATAAACCTCCACATTATCCTGTCCACCTCTGCTTCGGAAAGACTACGAGTGGACCAGATGGAGAAGCCACTGACCTGGGCCTGGAGTGGCACTGAGGGGAAGCAGAAAGGGGGGAAAGACCTTGGAAAATCTCTGGCTCCAGGGAAAAACACAGAGACTGGAGTCGAGGCAAGCCTTGGGTCTGATCCAGCCAAGACTTGGCCAGAAGTTCTTAGAGGGAAGCGCAGTCAGGGGACTGACTTTTAGGCCTGTCCCAGTCTTTGGGATGAGACTTTTCCCCGTCCCCGGACCTCTTCAAAGGAGGTTGAGTCCCAGAAGCTGGGGTGGAAGAGGTAGAGGGGACTGCAGCCTCCAAAGTAAGGATGATCAATGCGTGGGGGGTTGAAGCTCGCGCAGATTGAACAGGTGGTCTCCAGGTGCTGAACCCCTAAGCAAACAACACAGTATGGCCACCAGAGGGGGGAAGCTTGTAGCCACACTCAGCACACTTCCTGAGTTGGAAGGCTCTGCCATGGCTAAAGGAAACACACATGCTCACACACACTAGAGAGGAAGGCGGGAAGGGAGAGGTAGAGAAAGAGGACTTTTTTTTTTTTTTTTTTTTTAAAGAACCAATGCACTAGCACATGGGGATAGGTTAGGTAAGGAAAGACAGTCACAGCTAGATAAGTTTAGAAAGTAAAGGGGAAGAACTACTCCCAAAAAAAGTTTAAACTTTAGGAAAACTTGGAGCCACAATCCACGCTGCCGATTACACAATCGGCAAATTAAATATGAGGGGAGAAGGGAGACTGGTATTATGGGTAGGGGAAGAGTTTGAAGCTAGAAAATGTGGCCGAGTTGGATCTGTCCCGGATCAGTGTCTCACAGGTTGAAGCTCAAATGAAAACAACTTTAGATCAATGATTTCATCATTTGATTTTATAAACTTTATAAATCTTTTTATACTACCTATAATTCTGCAACTGTCATTAACAAACTGGTTGATATGATTAGAAAAACTCAAAGCTGGATTACCCATATATCCGGGTCGTTAAAACTACAGTTTTAATAACAATGTATGCCTCCCAAATCTCATTCTTAGTTTTGATGTATTTATCAGCATATTATGGATGGAGAACAGGAAATTCATCCATGGCTTGGTATCTGTGTCTGTAATGGATACAGGCAACCTGTAAATGGTTCATCTCCCAGGCCCCTGCTTGCAAATGTTTCATCTTCCAAGCTCCTTGGTTACACTTATCAAGGATACCAGAACTTGACAGAGACTTTGGATGCTTGGCTAGGCTTAACAAGGCCCTTGTGGTCATTAGCCTAATAAACACCTATGAACCTATTCTTTACCTGTGCCCAAATGGCTAATTTAGTCAAGCTCTTTTACAGACATTGGTTTACTCATTTTTCAAGTCATCTGCATACAGACTGTAGATCACCTCAAATGAAAAAAGTAGATCTGAAAGATTAAACTAAAACAAATTTGGGCCTAGAACAGAGGCCTGTGACACTCTTACTGAAGCCAACAATTTTACCTGTCCAATTGCTGTGCGATACTTTACATGTCCTATTTGTAAGCCATGCAGCTTATCCCATCTTATCATGATTGCATCAATACCAACTTGTTCTAATGTACTGATCAGTGTTTCGTGTACGACCCTATCAAATGCTGAAGCTAAATCTATATAAAGTATATCACAGGACAAATTTTCACTTATAGCTGTTACAAAACATCAAGTTGCAGGTGGTGATGGATCTATTTTCATTATGTGCATGCTTGTATATGGTTTAAAATCCCAGCCTTAGCAGTTCTGACAATTTTTACGAAATAATCTCCATTATCTTTCCATAAACGTTCGGCTCTATACAACTCTGGGTTTGTCTTATTTAGTTTTCTCTTAAATGTAGGTTTAATATGTGCATGTCTGCAGTCTTGAGGAATCTCCCCATACTTAAGTGATGTACTTAGTAATGGACATAAATGCAAGTTCCTGCCAAAATGTTCTCTGGTCATTATTATTAATTCCATCTCTTCCCTGTGCTTTGTTTGGGTACAGTTAAAGTGTTCTTTTTTCAATACAATCCAATTTTATTTCACTATCTGAACTTACCTGGGTGTTATTAGGACACTATCTTGCCCTTTGTGGAAGCAAACTGCTTTGCATAAGATTTTATACATATTTCTGTAACCTGTTGTGACTGAGAATAAATTTTAAATTCTACTCAAGTTTATCAATTTGTATGCCTTTAATCCTACTGCATTCTATGTATCTATAGAATGGTTTCCGGTTCTGTTCAATATCTTAATAAAAACGTTAATTTTTTCCCCTCACACTGTTTAATTTGTCCATTCAGCTTGTTTGAACTATTATCTTGATAACCAAAACAATCTGTTTTAGTATCTTGTGGAATTATATCCTGCTGATGTTATGTGCCTAGGTCCTAATGTTAAACATTTTTTCTCTTTCTAAACTTGCCACGTTCATTCTGTAGTTTTCAACTGAACAAGTCACTCCAGTTAGTTTTACAAAGTGACTGATTTGCAGCTATATAGTCTGCTGTTATTCTTCTGTGCATTGGTTTAGATGTTTAGTTTGACAGAATTATCTAGCGACAGTTTACCTTTTATAACCCCACGATCACTGCACATCAACGGTGGTAAAACTGACAAGTTAACTGTCATTTCTTTAGAAAAACAATGTCTAGTATGTTTGTTCCCCAGTAGGCTTTTTAACCACCTGAAGCAGTTGCTATTCCTAAACATACATTATAAATAATTTCATTACTAATGCTGAATCCGCGGTGGTGGTGCTGCGGTAGCATTGTCGCCTCGCAGTAAGACGCTGACCGGTTCGACTATCAGCTAGAGCGTCTTCTGCGTGGAGACATGCGTGAATGGGCGTACCTTTGTTGAAGGTTGTGCGTTAGGGCTGGCAACTCAGCACGTAAAAATCAACTGCCAATCATTAGCGGACCGGAGTTCCACTGTGGCGACCCCTAACCGGGAAAAGCCGAAAGACGCAACAACAACTAATGTTGTTGAATCAGTATTATTGCAGTCTATGTCTGGGAAATTTAAGTCCCCACCCACTTATTTTTCCCTTCTGTGTTTTATGCAAGAAATGTATAAATTCCTCAAGGTCTTCAGCACTTGACTTTGGTCTGTGTGCTCCGATTGTTATGTTGCAGGTTTTTTTTAATGTCCCAATTATACAACATACAATATTATGATTTTTTACAGCTGGAATTTCCACAACCACTTTCTATTCCTCCACTTCTGTCTGCCTTGGATGATGCTTTTATTGCAGCCTGTGAATTCCCTGACAGTCAGCATGCTACCCTTAAAAATGCAGAAAGATTATATAGCTTCAATTAATCCAGCTGCTGTTTAAACATTTTGTTAATACTAATCCCACTCCTGACAAAGACAGGAAGGCTTTTGTTAAGTTAGGGGGGGTGAGGATGTATGCTTATGCAACTTTAGTTTTAATTATCAGTTCTCAGGCTTGTATGCTTAAGTGCCTGTTTAACTGTGAAAGTGTAAGGAAAGTTTTGGCATCAGTTTCTTCTTGTGTGAAGAAATCTGCTTTATGTAACCTGTTTTCTTCTGTTTTACTTATTTTTTTGAAATGTGTACATGATTCTGTGGAAGCCACTTCAGGGCTGTTGCCCCTGGAACTGTTTTGAGTGAGTTTGCCTGGCAACAGTCTTAGTTCCTCTCTGTGAATTTAAAAAACAACATTTTTAATTCTTCCTTGGACAGAGATCTAGTTTTTCAAACTTCTGCTACAGAAGTTATCAAAACGTGTTATGAGAGAGGAAAGCTGATTCAGGGGATCGCTTAGATTTTTCAGCCCTCATTTTCTACTTTTTCCAAAAGATCCATTGTTCCCTCATCTAACTTTCCTAAAAAGCAAAATTGACAATCCCAGCAAAATGAAAGCAAGCTCCCCCCCCCAAAGAATAAAGGGCAGTCCTGTAAGCCAGAATGACTATATGAGGATTAGAGGCATCTTGCATCAAAGTCAAGTCAGAGCAAAACTGTGTGGCTGACAACTGGAGTATGACCAAGATAGACTGCTGTGCATGGAAACTGAATCAGTAGGTCTTCCAAGATTTTATCCATCTGTGCAGAACTCAAGTAGATCTTCCTGCTACCCCCCCCCCCCCCAACAGTCCCGGAATCGGCCTGCCCTCCCATACACAGCAGGGCCACTAGCCGAGCAACCTTCCACAAAATCACAACTCATCAAGCTCATCCTGTCAGTGTTTCGATGAAGACCCATAGAAATCCAGGGCAGATTGTAAATACTGTTTTTGCACAACAGTGCAAGAAAAGTGTGTGTGTGTGTGGAAGATTTTCAATCCATATATATCTAGTTAATCACTGTATATTAATCAGATCAGACAACGGTAGTAGAAGTAGCGAACTTAAACTCGTCCCAAGTAAAAAAAAAAAAAAAAAAAAAAAAAAAAATATATAGAATTTGAAATATTATACAGAATTACTAAGCATTCAAAAAGTATTCCAAGTAGGGTAGTTAGTCTGTTTCCAGTCGAAAATCCTTTAAGTATACACAAAGCGATCCAAGTAAAACAGAAATAACAGAGTAATAGTTTCCTCACCAGCTTTCTAACTACACACACACACACATATATATATATATATATATATATATATACATACTTTTTTATCAGGGAAGGGAGTGGTTTATTGTGCTGTAAAACAAAGTGTTATTGGTATACATGTTAAATTCACATCCCTTCCCTATCAGTGCGACATTTGAGCAGGTCCTGACCTACTTAGTAGCTGTCATAATATAACCCTTATGTACTTCTACCATTACCTGATTAATAATACAGTGCTTAACTAGATATATATGGATTGAAAATCTTCCACACTGAAGTTTCTTACACTGTGTTTTTGGACCAACTATACTTGTTTAGTGGGTTGTTTGAGATTTTGGGGATACCATGGAGATTAATTGTTTTTATAAACTAAAAGAGCTAAAATTTGAGTCAAAATCAGGGACAGGTGAGAGGTTGCTACCATAACCATGTTTGTGTTAACATGCATTTTTGGACGGATATGCCATATCTGTTATGGAGTCTGAAACTCAAATGTGGTCATTATTCAATCCTCAATGATTTGACAGAAACAAACACAAATTTTTATGACAGGCAGACCAAAAGTATGAGGCAAACAATCTGCCGAGCAGATTGTGAAAATCTCGACAGTTGAGAAGTATGAAGACAATGTTTTTCTGCACGTCAGGTACGTTTGTTAGATGTAAACCCAGTTTTGGTGATAGTAGGTTTGCAGAGCCAATTGCAACATTTTGTGTGTTATAAATTTTGCAAATAAACATTTACTTAACGAATACTGATGAATTATGTATGTATAGATAAACAAGTCAAAGCTAATCGTGACGCATCTGAAAAGGTTGCTTAAGTAAACAAAAAATCTCTTGACCATTAGTTCCCAACTTTCACATATGCAGCATGGCTTGCTTTAAATAGCTTTGAAGGTAAAATTACCTGTTAACATAATGAGAGGGCTGATCAACAGAATTCCACTTGCCTCATTTAAGTCAAGCTAGCAGGGTAGCTTACTTTATAACCTGTTTGGTGAAGACAACTTTGAACAATCATCAGGATTATGTACGGTAAGGTGCAACTCTTCTGCTGCCACATTTTTTTTGAGCTTTCCAAAAACCTGAAGTTTTTTTTTTGTTGTTTTATTAGTTTATTTTTCTGGGTCACGGTGCTTCCCACAGTGCAGCTGTTATGTAGTTTACAGAAAGTTTAACAGTTCGCTTCATTTTTGGTAATAAGGTGCAAACTGGTGTTTGAGACGTAATGACAGAATATGAACGGCAGTTCTGCAAGCAAAATACGTTTGAAAATGACAGTGCCAAGTATTTCTCCATCAGTGAATTTTTGTAAGTAATAAACTTGCATGCACAGTCTTGTCTTAACTGGTCAGAAAATTCCTACTGCAAGTGGAAAGATAAATGGTGAAGATTTAGTGGGAAAACGCAAAGAAAAGAGGCATACTGAAATAAATGTCATCTTTATTTTACTTGTGCTACAGGTCAATTCTGTGTTACTGTAAATTAGGCAGTTACCCTTATCAAATGTGTCCATGTTACACTGCAGTTTAATTCTAAGTGAAGAATCAAGTCAGTACATCACAACCAGCCAAACATTCTTATTCTGCGTCACTAAAGGCATTTCTAAATATATGGAATTGCTAACGGAAATGAGTTTTGCAGTTTTAGCATAGAAGGACTCAGCATATATGATTTGAAATGCAGTTGCTCTTTCAAAAGAAAGGCAGATGGATTGAGTTGGAAACCATACGCACCAGCAATGGAACATCATTTTTACTTATTTGTCAATGGATAATATGGTATAAAAACACTATATTACATCATTGCAGTCCCTAGCTCAAACATACCTCTCAACTGTCCAGAATTTCACAGCATGTCCAGGTGTTTGCCTCACGTTTTGATCTCTTCTTCATAAAATGTGTAGTTTTCTCACAAATCATTGAGAGTTACAGTGAATCCTGTTTGGGGGGAGGGGACCAAAAGGCCCATGGCAGGCAGTGAACGCAGCAACTCAGTGTCCCCAAAGTCACTGGTGTGGGATAGTCGGAAGACATCCCAAAAACTGAAATGTAGGCTTGCTTTAAAAAATAAGCAAGTACTTGTAGTCGATGTAGTGGCCAGTCCTGTGATTTTGACTGAATTGCAGCAGGTTTTGGTTATTGTTTTGGGGAGATGTCACACAGCAATTTGTCTTGCTTTGTCACTTGGAGAGTTAGATTAAATATATATAAAAATGCTTTGAATCCCTTCATCATATATTCAAAGAAAGGAACAGTTAATGAAGAACATCGTGTGGTACAGAAAAAGTGGAAAACCTTGTACTTTTTTGAAGTGAATGGAAAACCAACTTGCTTGATTTGTACAGAAAACATAGCTGTGGCAAAGGAATATAACATTCGCAGGCATTACACAAGTATGATGAATACAGTGGAAAGATGGATGAACAAAAAGTTAGGGGTTTAGAACAGTCATTCAAAAAGCAGCAGTTACTGTTTAAACATCTTCACCAAGCCAGTGATGCTGTAGTTTGGGCAAGTTATAGAACTGTACAAGAAATAGCTGTGTCATCGAAACCTTTTTTGGAGGGGGACTTTATAAAGAAATGTATGTTGGTGGCCGTGGAAGACATCTGCCCTGAAAAACGTCAAGCATTTGCAAACACAAGCCTTGCAAGAAATACAGATGCAGATAGAATGAATGAATTATCAGAAAATGTTAACAGTGATGAAAATATAGACGTGACACAGCACAACTTGAAGTTTATATACGTGATGTAGATGACAATATGCAGGTAACTGAAGAGTTTGTAGAACTGGTACCAGTGAAGGGAACAACAGGGGATGATATATTTGTGAGTTTGGTAGGTGCACTAAATAAAATAGGCACAGACTGGAATAAAACTGAGTCTGGCTACAGATGGAGCACCTGAAATGGTTGATAGAAAAGCTGCCATGGTAACAAAGTTAAAGGAAAAACTTCTAGCCATGAACTCAGACCATCAAATTCACAGTGTCCATTGCATAACTCACAAAGAAGTGCTTTGTAGTAAAACATTAAAGATGGATCATGTTATGGATTGTTGTTATTAAGGCAGTGAACTTTATATTCACGGGAGCTCTGAGCCACAGACAGTTCAACAGCTTATTGGGAGAAACTCATATTCGTGGTCTACCATATCACACTGATGTTCGTTGGTTAAGCCGAGGAGTTGTGCTAAAGCTCTTTTATGAATTAAGAAGTGAAATACAAAGGTTTATGCACGAGAAAGGAAGGGATGTGCAGGAACTGAGACAATGAATGGGTTCAAGATCTAGCGTTCATGTTAGACAGAACACTTGCATTATCTGAATACAAGGCTACAAGGTCGCAATAAATTGATGACAGATTTATATGACCGTTTGTGCCTTTGAGTTGAAGAACTTTTTGAACACCAACTAGCAGCAAGTAATACTGCACACTTTCCAACTCTGAAGTCCCTGCAACACACACCTGAGTTTCATGGTGATATCAACACCGAAAAGTACTGCACCAAGATTTCCAAGTTACTGAGCGAGAAAGATCTGCAGACTTTAAAAAATTTAAGAATGATTTTTCTATTTTCCACAAATCCTTTCTCTATTACTGTGGATGAGGTACCAGAATAGTTTCAGTTAAAACTAATTGAGTTCCAGTGTAATTCTGAGTTGAGGGATAAGTTTTCAAGTGCTGATATTGGCACATTTTATCAATATTTTGGACCAACATATCCCCAAATTAAATGTTTGGCCTCAAAGATTACGTCGATGTTTGGCAGTACCTATGTCTGTGAACACCTTTGTTCGGTGATGAACTTGAACAAGTCTCGACTCAGGTCTTAACTTACTGATGAACATCTCAACTCAACACTGAAGGTAGCCACTGCAATCCTTAGTGCCAAACATTGATGCACTTGTGCAGACCAACAGGTTCCATGTTTCTGGGAGCAGTAGTACCAGGAATTAAAACAGCTTGATTTTCTTGGATAAATTGACCTTTTTTATCATCATCATCATTATTATTATTATTACTACTATCACCATTTTTATTATTACATTACACCCCTAATAAGTAGTCTTGATCTGATAATTACCTGGCCCACCTACTGTATACTCTGATGAAAAGTGGCCCGCAAGGGTAAATGAGTTTGACAACCCTGCCCTGAACAGTTTTTGGATTACAGCTTCCACATTTGCTACAGAAGTGGATTACATTTCTACGTGAAACAGAAGAACACTGTTGCAATATCAGCTTCTGAAATACCACACTGCCTAATGTCATACTCATTTGTATATAACTGTATATAACTAATCCGATATCCTCACCCTTATTTTCACTGTGATGGTTTATTTTACATTTATACATGATAATCCCAGTTTCACCGTCTAATCAGTCTAAACTCACTTGCAATTTTCCTTGCCAAGATCAGCACTGGACATTAGTCAAACCGTGTATGGATTTTAGCCTTCCCTTGCAGTACTGAAAACCTATTGCATCCTGAAGAACAAGACATTTTATGTACCTGAATGGAGCAAACACGGCATTTGTCGGGTTTCAACAAATACTTAACTGCACAAGATTAGCCAAACCCTGTCTGGATTTGAAGCTTCCCTTGAGACACTGGAAGCTCATATCTTGAACAACTTTGGATTACTTTTTTACACACCTGAAAGGAACAAGTGCTGCACAACATTTGTCAGGGTCTAACACAAAATAAATAGCTGCACAAGATTAGCCAAACCCTGTTTGGATTACAGGCCTCCCTTGTGGTACTGGAAAATCCATTATAACCTGAACTCGAGAATATTTTTTCTTTTAACATACAAGTTTATACACGTGAACGGAGAAAGTACAGCATTTGTCAACGTCTAACAAATTAAATAACTGCCCAAGGTACATGGTGCTGCAGCCCTTCTGTTATTTATTTATTTGCATATGTATACCGTGATGGTCCAGCTGGGCCAGAAGTACACATTTTCAGTGGAGTCTCAGGGAAAACTCCACATACAAGACTGTTCACATACAATACAGACTTTACATTAATAAATACATTTAGTACATATTATTGGCAGCTTATACAACTGGTGAAAAAAAACAGTAGACAAGTAATCATTCTCAAATCAAAGATATTATACAAGCAATACAGAGTATATACATAAGAACATTCCATACGAGTAGTTTTCAGCTAGCAAAATTTATATAGGACACTTCATGCAGTGGGTGCAAAAGAGATGCAGGAATTAGAGACTAGATACTTAAACTTTTCACATGTTTAGGAGATGTAATAACGGAGCGATAGGCTATACGAGTCCTGTTGCAGGAATCATAGATTATATGATTAGATGTTATAGATTCAAATGTAATTGGAAGTTCTAAACTGTTTAATTGCCTGGTCTTGCCAAGTCTTATAAAACTAGAAGTGACATTTCACACTCCATCTATTTTTTCCCACCGGACAAAAGAATAAAAAGGTCACAGAGACAAACCAATTAGTAAAAACTACAAGAAAAACCTAGCCAAGCTATACGTTTCACTGTGTGATACCTTACACCTCCTGTAAAAAGAGGCCCATGGGATACATGCAAATAACCTCTTAAGGACATCAAGTGTTTCAGTTATATGGCTTCTTAATGCCCAAAGACATTTTACTTTTTTCTTTATGGATTCATTCAAGTCAATAATACCATAGGGGCAGATTTTAAATATTGCTTTTAAAAAAATAAATTAAGGATTTGCATCAGCATGCATTTTCTGAAGGATGTGAAACAAGAAATTCAAATGTATGTCATTGTTTAGTGATGTCAATTCTCAGTAATTTGCAAGAAAAACAAACTTATAAGGAGCAGGCCAAAAATATGAGGCAAAAATTCTGGATAGTTGAGAGCTAGGTCACCAAATAACCTCATCTGTACTCCCATTCTCACACTCAAGCAATTATCAACATTCCTCCTACCTATCTTGGTCTCGCTTTCTAACTTTAACTTATACTAGATGTATGTTTCTATTTATCACAATATATTCCACCTCTTTTCCTAGCCACCTAATTTTACCCCCTATTAATACCCAATTTCTATCGCTCCAAACAATACCAATCAAATCACTCGCTCTGTCAAGTGCCCCCTTACTCTTACTCCACCCAGTTCTGTTAAATATGATACCGCATTCTTTAAGCAGCCCAAACATGTTCTCCATATTTCCTCCATTACTATATCTTACCACAAAACATACACACACACTTCTCATTTAATAATCTGCTCCTGCACCTGAAAGTCTCTACAAACGTTAATCAGTCTTACTCCTCCTGTTTTTTCGAGACAATATTGAAGTTAACCCTGGCCCACCTCCATCCTCCTGTAGCACAAATTATAAGAAACAAAACTAACTAGATTAATGTCTTCATTTCCTTACACAAGCCTGATTTAGTTTTTATCACAGAATCATGGGTTAAGGCTAACAATCCTTCTTTCCATCATGTATTCCCTGGTTGTAAAAACTTACTGATCCCAAACCAGGCACAAGACAAGGAGGCAATACTCTCCTTCTGTTCAAATCACACTTAAATGAGCCAACTACCTGCTCAAAGAAACCCTAACACAAATTATTCTGACTACTTGTATCCATCCCCTGCCACAAATACTATAGTACATCTCGCTATAGCATATCTACCATTTCCTCCGTCACTCCCCAAACTAAACAAACTACTAAAAGAAACATCTTCCTCCACAAACATCAAAAATATCATTATTGGGAGACTTCAATCTTACCAAATTTCCAATGACATCAAGACTCTAATACAGTTCAACCTCACCCAGTTCATATCTCAGCCTAGTAGACCCATCTACAATACACCTCACCACTCTCTCCTAGAGATCATATTAACAAATTCTCAATCACAACAGTCTTTCAGTGATTACTGCCCTAACAGTTTTTATATCAGTCATCCACATGTAAACGTACCCCCAAAGTTAGTATCTTTCTGTAATAAATCACAGAACACAAACTTAAATCCACCCTCTCCTTAATTGACAGGACAGCAGTTTTGAACTCATCTGACCCTAACATTGCTGCAAAACTACTCACCTCTATACTGACTGACCTGCAAATCTCCTACTTCACAGTAACCCAAAGACTATACAAACCTAAAAATTAACTAGTTAACCTATGTTTTAGGTTAAAGCTCTTCTACAACTCAGAGACAAGGCATGGCTTTCTTGGAAAGCACTTTCTAGTATTATAAAGCAGACAGTGCTACACCCAGCTACATACTTTGCCAAGAAACTAAACACTAACAAATGTCATTTGATGAAATCAAATCAAACCTCACTATGTCACCCAAAAACTTCTGGAAAGAGGTCAAACGTCTTACAGAATGGAAGAGCCTTCCCTCCAGGAACTCCACATCTTCAACTTTCTGCTTCTGACTTCCTCTCTCATTTCAAATGCAACTATATTACCATTTTCTCTTGCCAATCCCAAACTGCATCATACACCCCCACCTCCCCTCCATTCTATCACATCCAAAGATATCTACCCTCTGCTTGAGCAGTTGAAATTTGATAGCCACATGGTACGGACAACCTTCACCCATGGTTCATCACTGTACAGACAGCATCATAACCTCACTGAAACGGATCTATATGAGATCACTGAACACTTAAAAAAGCAAACGGTGATTAATCGACCATATGCAAGTAAAAGCTTGCAATTTCGAACTGTCAGAACAGCGATTTTTTTCTAGGGAAAAAAAATCGTTGTTCCAACAAAAAAAACATACTTTAAAAATTTCATGTCCCCTACACCCCCCTTACCTAAATATACCAACTCAGAGACCGCACTACAGTGCAGAAAACGGCAAAGTAACAAAGCAGCCAAGCAAATTCTTTCCCAGGGAAAGAATTCACTTAAAAGCTGCTTCGATATTTTGCCATTTCAGGCTTTTGAGTTCGACCAAGACGCATTCGAAAGAAAGCATCTTCGGTCTTCTAATAGGGAACCACTGAAACACCTACAACCTGTGTACGACACTTAATATCAGGCCTAATATCTGGAAGAATGCCGTTGCAAAATCACTCACTAAGAAACACAATCCCTCCCAATCCATCAGACTTTCAGCCTACTTCTCTCTACCACTGAAAAGATTCTGGAAAAGTTACTTCATCTACAACCCACTCAATACATCAACCAATATCACTTTCTCTCTCAAAAGCAGCATGGCTTTTGTTCTGGTCACAGTACATCAACAGCAACCTGAACACTCAGTGACAACATACTTGGAATGGACAAAACCATAATTACTGCAGAATTGTTTGACTTAACCAGTGCCTTTGAGCTTGCCAATTACTCAATTCTCCTAGACCATCTCATTGAAACTGGCATTAGTGATGACACACTGCTCTGGTTCAAAAACCACCTCTCTAACCACCACTTCTCAGTTAATTTCAATTCATCAACCTCTACATCAACCCCTTTGAAGAAAGGTGTCCCTCAAGGATCTATTCTGGCATCTCTCCTCTTTTTCTATTTACATGAACAAATTTTCTTTGGACTTATCATTCTCGCCTGTTTTATACTGATGACATGGTCGTACTCCGCTCCAACCATTCTCTCTCTTTTCTTGAGCTCACACCTCAGGCTGATTTTCATGACTTTTTTTTTTTCAATGGGTCAGTGATAAACAATTACTAAAACTCCTCTAACACAAAACCAATGCATTTGGCACCAGGTAAAAGCTTACGTCTACCTTCAATGGTGTACAAATCCTCTATAATCTTACCAATACTGAAAACGTGACTCCATTCTAATACCTAGGTATTTGACTAGACTCCTTCCTAAATTTTTTTCACACAAAAAAAATCAACTCTCTTCTATTTTGGGATAACACAATCTCTTCTTTTCTATTCAGACCCTGTAGAAATGTAATAGGTAAAAGGTATTTTACTGCCTCAGCTAGAATAATGTCTCCTGCTAAATGTTGCATTTTCTAAAAAATATATCCACCATTCATGTCCATTTCAAATGCCACTTGCAGATTCATTACACTCTCCTCAAGAGATGAGCAAAATCCAAAATCAGACAGCTAGCTGGACAGAGTAACCTTAGACATGCTGGAACCTAATGTCACCTAAAAAAGGAAACAGACAGCTGATCACTTTTCTAAAGTCTTTTGTAAGGTACAAATAAAATCAAAGTGGATACTCTCATTTGAAAAATTTAGAAAGAAAACCAGAAGATGTATAGCCAGGCTTAAGCTGGTCTCTGAAGCCACCTTGGGAGAAAAGACTGGGTTAGTACTGACGGAAACCTTATTCTCATGATACAATAGATATCAAAGACTGTTTTTCTAAACTGAAAGTTTATACCTGCTGAACCTGCAGTTTAAAACAGTGTCGTGGTAAGGCTCTAACAAAATAGTGATGTCCCAAGGGGGCCAGAGAGTCCCCTCAATGGAGGTCGCAAGAACAAAGCAGAGCTCTTATGAATGCTTTTGATAATCTTAGAGGAAGCAATGAAAGCATGCTACTCTTCCACATAACTTAGAAATGGCAGTCAACTGTACTAAATCACAGAATGACTATCCCCAGAACAGGAGAGAACCATCAGAAAATCCAAAATCCAAATCAAAGTGTAAAAATGTCACACAAACCATTCAGTAAAAACTGCAAGAAAAGTCCAGCCAAGCTAGAGTTGTCACTGTGATACTTTAAGCCTCCTGTAATAGATGCCCATGGGATACATGCAAATGATCCCTTAAAGGCATCAAGCATCTCTTTAACATGCTTTCTGAATGTCCATGACTTGTTACTCTAAGAGAAAATCAATATAGACAGAAAAGGCCAAGAATGGCTGTAAATCTTTAAAAATAACAAATAATGAATCTTTTCCATTTACTTCTGCAGGTCTTTCTAGCGAAGGGTTTTTGGGAAGAACTGAGAATCTGCATGACTTGGAAGAAAGACTGGGATTTCTGGCCATCTCTGGAAGTAGAAATACCATGCTGTTAGAATGAGGGATTTGATGTTCAGGTGATGCTTGAAGGGATGAGAGATCAGATCCTGAAAGGGAATACAGGGTGGGTACACTATATAAGGCTGATGGAAGGGCAACCAAATCTGATGGGAACAAAAGGGGGTAATGAGAATTACTTTTGCCTTGCACCAAGCCATTTTCTGAAGAAACCTGACTGGGCGGGCAGAAAAAGGGTAGGCATATAATAGTGCCAGGGGCCAAGTATGGAGTACAGCATCCCTCAGGGACTGCCCCACCTGAGGTATCAGGACAAATAAACTGCTGCACTTGGTACTGGTTGGGTCAGAAGTGGAAAACCTTGGACACCACTGACTGACTACAGGACCAGTTGTGTGGCAAACAAATCACCCTGCTCAGTTTGTCCACCAAGATACTGGACTTGCCCAGGATGTGTGTTGCTACACAAAAATGCAGGGGAGACACTGCCCACTGCCACACCCACATGGTTTCTCTGCAAACAGGTAAGACTTGGTTCCACCTAATTTGTTGATGTACAAAACCATAGATATATTGTCAGTCTATATTGCTATCACATCAGTGGAGTGGCGGTCCTGAAAAGACTGCAATGCAAGGACTACACCTGCATCTCCAGGAATACTGATGTGAAGGCTGGCCTCTGTCTGGGACCAAATATCTGGGACAGCTGCCTTTGAGATGTCCCCTCTCCCCAACCCTGAGAAGAGGGATCTATGGTTACTATGGCTCTTGAGAAAAACATGAAGGGACAACCCCACAGTGGTCAGCAGGTAAGTCAGCCACTAAGATATGCTGTCTACGGATTCTGGTGTGTCCAATGGAATGTTGCATTGACTGATATCATGGACCACTAAACAGACTGAGTCCACTGAAGAACTTTAATGTAGAACCAGTCATATGTAACTAGAGTGATAGAGCAGCTGCTATGAATCCTAACAGATGGAGAATCAGACAGCCCGGTGAATTATGATGATGTAAGACTTATAAGCTTGAAGATGCAGAAATAACAGTCTGGACAGAGAGGAGGGAGTCTAGCTACCTGTGTGGTGGTGTTTAAGTGGCTATGAACTTTACGGTTTGAACATGTACTGTAATCCCTAAGGAAGATAAGTCTGTAGTGTGAAATACTGAATCTCTTGTGGGGCCCGTGATGTCATAGTAGTGGGACAGCTGGAATCTCTACAACCTGATTCAAACTGCCATGCACTTGAACACCCAGGGGTGCAGGGGTGACACCAAAAGCAGTGCTCTAAATTGTAAATGACCGTCTTCCAGTTGGAAGCATATGAACCCTCCTAGACTGTCGGACTATCACAATGTGATAGCAGGTATCCTTGTAGGTCCACGGAACACATTCAGCTTTCCTTCCTCAGAAAAGCCACTATGGAGTGTACCGTGACCATCCAAAATGTCATCTCTTTGACAAATAGACACTGCTGGCTTAGGTCCAAGATTGGTCTTGTGTCCTCCTCCTTCAGCTTGAAGGCTAATGTCACTAAAACACAAATGCATCTCAAACCTGTTCAGTGCCCTGGACACACTATTAGGGGAGTGGCCAGTCATTCTCTCCTCTGAAAGTTCCTCTCCTCTGAAAGTTCCTCTTTAGTCAGTGCAGCCACCATGATGGCATCCACTACAGGCCTCTTACTCCAAGAAGCCCTATGCTTTGGGAACACTAAAATCTTGTCCAGCTTCTGTGGGATTGGCTCTAACATATCTGGTTCCTTCCAAGCCCGTTACAACATCAAGTTCACTAAAGTTTGCTACGGGGACAACCCAGTACATAGTACATAGATGGGCATACATCAAAAACCTTGAGAAAAATACAGTTGTGTACACTTAACATAAATGTAGATGTTAGAGTGTATTCACTGTTGCAGTCATTACATTTGGCTTATCTGCTTGCAGGTTGCCCTCAGTCAGCCTGATTAACAAAGTATTGGGTCCTGCGTCGGATGCTGTCCCTTCTTCCATGACGTCAGGGGTATAAAACATGCAGCCAACGCCATTACATCAGTTTTTCTTGCCCCAGATGTCAGGTGCCCCCTAATGGGAAGCAATTAAATATAAAAATACGATATACGGATATACCTCCAACAAAAAATCAAATACACCAAAAAGCTTTTAAGCATAGTAAAGGAAAGTAAAGGTATAGCCAAAAGAAGTTAGGGGGCGGGAGGGAGGGAGGGTAACCAGGACTGCAACAGTGAACACACTCGAACATCTACATTTATGTTAAGTGTACACAACTGTACTATGATCTTAGTGTTTCACTGTTGCAGTCATTACATTTAGGTAGATTCCCAAAGCTATGGTTGGGAGGAGGAATTTAGATAGCATTAGGACCAGCTATAAGGCCCTGTAAAGACTGCAGTGGCAAAGCCAGCTCTGGATTTAAAGAAGATTTGCAAATGATAATGCTTGGTGAAAGTATATACAGAACTCTAAGTAGCAGCTTCTAGGATGTCCCTGGTAGGGACTCCTCTGAGAAAGGCTGTAGAGGTAGATGCAACTCTGGTGGAGTGAGGTCTGATCCCCTGTGGGATAGGTTTTCCATGGTGCTTACAGCAGAAATGAATGCAATGGCCTATCCATTTAGAAATGGTTTGCTTTGAAATAGCCTTCCCCTTTGCCCCTGCAGCAAATGCCACCAGCAGTTGTTCAGATTTCCTTTGAGGTTTAGTCCTGCCCAAGTAGAATCTAAGTTGTCTATGCACATCTAAGGAATGCAGTCTCCATTCCCCTTTGTTCTGTGGATTGGGAAAGAAGGTTGGCAAATGAGTGGACTGATTAAGAGCCACACTGGATACCACCTTGGGCATGAAAGATGATGAAAGGCTTCACTGCCATAAGGGCCTGCAACTCAGACACCCTTCTTGCTGAAGTGATTGCTAAAAGGAAAGCTGTTTTCCAAGAAATACATTTTAAGTCTGCAGTAGCGGCTGGCTCGAAAGGAGGTAGAGTGAGTTTCTCTCAAAGTTAAGGTCCCAGGCTGGGGTTGGAGCTCTGCTGGGTGGCCTCAAATTGTTTGCCCCTCTGAGGAACTGCTTGAGCAGTGGATGAGAGAAGAGGGGAGGTTCTGTGTTATACTGAGCTGAAATGGCTGAGGCGTTAATTTTGATGGAGGAAAAAGACAGGCCCCTTGTGAAGCATCTCAGTTAAGTATTGTAAAATCTGAGGAAAACTGGGCGCTGCTGTGCTCATCCCTTGAGATTGGTTCCAAGCACAGAATCTTTTCCATTTTCAGCATAAGATTTTCTAGTACTAAGCCTCTTTGCCTTTGCCTCTAAAATGATATCCATCACAGGTTTACTGACGTATGGTACAGGAGAGATTAGGTAATTAGTCAGGCTGTTAGGTTCAGTATTAGAAGCGGAGGGTGCAGAATCTAGTTCTC